>NC_090239.1:32233155-32518155 GCF_024489055.1 Chanodichthys erythropterus
GACACCTAGTTCTGCCTGTGTTAGCTATACATTTGGGATGCTAGTTGCAGTTTTAGGGGGATGGGTTCACAGAACTTTAATAGGGTGAGTTTATGGGTAATTCATTAAATATAATGAATAATTGTGTGGCTGATTGGTCCAGACGCTACAGCAGACTCAATATTTATCTATTTCAGGTCCTAATTAGGAGACTATGACCACATGAACCATTGTGCTTATTGTATTGTGCCATGTTGCTTATATTTATCAAGCAGTAAAAACACCCAAAACAAGGTCTGAGAGTTGGAAACAAGGACTAGTGAGATGTTTTCTTGCTCCACTTTGCAGATGATGAGTGGAAGGAAATTGTAGAATGACATGACAGTCATTTATGACACTTCATTTAACAACAACATTTCTGCGTCATTGCACATACATTATACTTTCATTTTCGGTTTGTGAATGTTGTGAAAGTGTTTACATATCCTCTCAATTGGATTAGAAAAGGCTTAAACCAATGAAATCTTAATCCACTTAATCCGATTGAAATTTTAATCGAATTTGGCCAATTTGTTCAGATTGAGGTGGTTACCGTTTTTATTCCAACTGTGCTAGTATTCCGATTACAGTTGGACTATTAGGATCCATGTAAACCCAGCTAATATTTAATGTGTAAAATAGATCCTATAGATTCCACAATTTGTTGTCTTGCAAAATTCATGTCTTCTTTAACCTCCTCTATGTGCTTTTCTTGTTCTGCATTGCTCACATCAACATCATTGACCTAACCAGACGGTTGCCTTGAATTAGATCTGCGTCAGTCCTGAGGATTCTACATCTCAGCACAGATATCAGGATTCATTACATATCCTCCTCTCAACTTCATGCTTTTGGGAGAAATGATAGTATCTTCTGCCTGCGTGGGTTATAAACACTCACAGAAGATCAGAAAGTGGGCATGTAGATATGTTCTTTTTGGTGTAGTTCACTCAGACTGGGTTAATCTGACTCACCCTGTTTGAAGTGTAACTCCATCCTTCCTCTACCCAAACGGGACCAGATATGAGGCAACTATCATTGGATGATATCCAATCAGAGGAAGAAATGAGTTAATTTATGCCAGAGCACTTCAGTCGCCAGCAAACCTAAGGAGTATTTAAGGATTTTCACACTTATTCTCTCTGGAAAGTCCAACATTTATGTTCAGATTATGAAGTAGAAAAAAACAGAGAGTTTTGTAACACTTTTTTCCTTTTATTTCTGTAGCCCAATGTTACAGAGGTACAGGTGTTTTTTTTTTTGTTTTTTTTTGTGCTATTTATCTCATGTGTGTTCGAAATCGCTCCGTTCCCTCACTCATTCTGTGAGCGAGTGAGTGAATTCAGACATTGAGTGTGCCGGAAGCACAGAGAGCGAACCTCAAACTTTAATCTGGAATTTCCCCACATTTATCTGCTACTAATCAAAATCAAATGAGACTAATCATTCAGTATGGTCAATCACCATTATAAGCAAACCATTATAAGCAGACCTGAATCGACCCGAATCACTTCTTACCCGAACCCGACATGCATAAATTATTTTATTTTAAAGGGGTTATGAACTGTTGTTTTATTGTTTTATAATGTTTTCTGGGGTGCAATTATAATGTTAGTATGCTTTTTACATCCTAAATTGTCATAATTTATAAATAAAAGACGTTTTTCCTACACTGTTTTTAGCCCTCTGGTTTGAACGCTCTGTTTTAAGGGGCATGTCTGCATTGAGACTTCAATGTAAATGCCCACTGCTGTGATTGGATAACATCTTAACATTTGAAATAGAATCGAAGTATTGCTCTCTCTTTTAGCGTGCTTTTACTATTACAGCTCTCAAGTTTAACTAATCGTGAAAGTGCTGCATTACATTTAGATCTATGGCATTATATTTAAATCATGGCATGAAAGGTTGCAGAGATGAACATTGTAGCTGATCACAGGCATGTTGAGCGCATGAAAGCAGTGATCTCATCATTACAACTAAATTTTTGTACACTAACAAATGCTTTCCCCATCAGCACCTCATCACACCAGACTTTTAAGCACACCACTCGCCTCCCTCAGTTGTCCAGTCATTGTTCTAAGTTGGATGTGTTTTTCTTTTGTTTCGGATGTGTTTACCTGCTACTGTTGTATTTTGGATGTGTTCACCTGCCCATTTGTTTTATCATTAAACCTTTGAGTTCCTTTTGAAACCTGCCTCTCCTGCCTTCTTCCTCCCGTGGTCACATACCATGACAATAATTAAGAGATTTGTTGAATTTTAGAGTTTTGCACATCAGTCACGATAAACTTGTGCTGTTTGATTGACAGCTTCAGTGCACACTGCTCCAGCGATTGCAAAGGGAGCGTTCTTTGATCTCTTTCTTTATATAATATAATCACTGTTAAATAACAGATTATTTTCATCCTACTAAGAGAAACAACGCAAGTTGATGTTTAGTCACTGGTTTGATTTACTGACACACAGACAAAGAACATCTGACTGTACATGAATCATTACATTTCAGATCAGGCATTAGAATTAACACAGTTACTTACATGTTGCATTACTGTGGAGTCCAGGCACTGCACAATATTTTGTAATCCTCAACGGCATGTTTATTGCTTGGTAGCTCGATCTGGTTTAGTACCACGTAGGCCTTTGTTACTTAGGCTACCTATTCTATTGCACGTCATGCGCAAATCGGTGGGCGGGGCTAAACAGGCAGTGATGAAGTAGGCGTTGATCTTCTTCTGCAGAGGCGGTGCTTGCTGCCCTTTGACGTCATAGATCCCCACTTTGAAAAACCTGTCGTTTGCTGGGTCTGGTGTCAATAAAAGCTTTTCTTGGACTAAGAAGGAAGTTTTCAGTTCTGAAACTTACAGGATATTTTTATAGTTTGATGACCTCTTAAATGTCAAAAGCTAATGAAAATGTGATTTCTCAGGCTACGCCCACACGAAGCCGGAGCTTACCCTAAACCAATCTTTGTTTTTTCCTCGTCTCAAAAAATATCTGCGTCCACACGAAACCAATGAAACAACTCAAAATGATGTAGTATACATGCCAGACCATTATGTGGCACTGTAATTCTGTCACAGAAATGCACTTAAAGCAGCGAAGAAGACTCGGAGCATGCGCATAAACCTTGCACGCTGAATACAAACTATAGCAAAGCTTAGAAATAACACTTTATTTTGGCTCAGTAGCTTCTGCAGCACGAACACGCGCAGCTAGAGTCTGCTATTGCAGTTGTTGGTGCTGTTTTGTGCTGTTAGCGGCGTCTGACTAGGGTCGACACGTGGGATGATGACATCATCGTTTTAGAAAATATACGGATGGCCCTGTCCACACGAAAACACAAAGACAGCGTTTTCAAATTTATCCACTCTGGGACACAGTTTCAAAAAATAGCGGTTTTAACTTTCGAAAACGCCGGATCCGTGTGGACGAAACGCCTATCCGATAAAAAAAATTGTGCGTATTCACAGAAACGCATCTCCCTGTGGACGGGGCCTCAGTTCATCACCCCTTTAAAAAAAGAAAAACCCGACCCGAGACAAACAAGTTCAAACCCTGATGGCAATATTTTTTCTATTTTTTTCTTAACCCGAATGTAAAAAGTAGCGATGTCTGCTATGGTTGCAAAGGGGCAAAAAAATTTCCAGTAAATTTCTGAATCTTTCCAGAAACTTTGTATAGAAAGCTGTGGAATTTTGTAAATTTGTGGAATTCCAAATTTGAAATCTAATGGGAATTTATCAAAATTAAATTGAATTATTTGAAAATTTGGGGTCGTTTAATAATAATAATAATAATAATAATAATAATAATAATAATATTAAATACTTTATTAATCCCTTTTAGGGAAATTACTTAACAATTATAAACAAATAACACAAACAAACAAACTGTAAAAAATGTATACAAACTGTATCATATACAAACATTTATAAATATAAACATTTCAGTATATAAGCAGACATGCATGCAAACTAATACAAATGTAACAAATACAATCTTTGACTGATTTATTTGAGTAGAACTTTAAACGAATACTTTAAAAAAAGCATGTATATTGAATAAAGTAAACATATTCCCAGTTCAGCACTTTCAAATATGGCATTTTGTAATAATATATAATGAATAATATATTAATAATGAATAATATATTTATATTTATATAAATACACATGGATGTATTGTATACACATGTATATTACACGATCATATGGAAATGTATTACCGAAATATGTTATGTACCTCAAACTTCTCTAATAGGCATGGCTCAAGTTTCATCTGTGTTTGATGATGCAGGGTGTTTTGAATATGTCAAGTAAAGTGAACTGATATCCTGTGCTCAGGGAATAGGGAGTAGCGAACACCACATAGGGACCCTGTGAATCGGAACGCAGCTAAGGTCTTTAGGATCAAATGAAAATTACAGCCAGGACTGTTTAATTAGGGTTGGAGCGGAACTCTGCAGGACAATGACTCTCTAGGACCAGAGCTGGCCACCCCTGCTGTAAATCCTTCATCCACAGAGATGAAAGTGATAATGAATGAGAGGGTGGTGTTCATGTAGGATTTTATCCCTGCTTAAACTGACAGTGTTAAAGTTCCAGCTGTGATTTTCATCTTTATAAACTGTAAAACTTGAGAATAACGATGAATACAAATTGGGAAGTCTTTATGATATTGCTTTGCAGAAATGCTGTATGGGGAAAAATTTGTTTCCTCCTAATTCTCCAAGTGTCTCCTCAGATGACACCAAGGTTTCTTATGAAATCCAAACCAAAAGCAATGTCTGTTATTGGTCTCTACCCAACAGACTCTGCAATTGCTACAATCATGGTGCAGTTGGGAAATAAACTGCCAGGCATTGGAAAACAGCACACGGATGAGAGTGGAAAAATCAATCTCTTTTTTAGACGTTCAACAGTACAGAGAGAAACATGGGGTGGGATGCTGATGGCATCTGTCATTGCGGACGCTGGTGCGACATGAGGGCCGACGTGGGGTCATACTCGCAGGGGATTGTCATTTTAATAGACAAGCATTTCTTGTCTGTCGCGGATCATTTATTGGGGCAAAGAGCAGCGGTTACTGCAGTAGGAGAAGCAGCCATGGCGCCATGCAATGCCTGACAGCTTGAGGATGGCGGGTGGAAGCTGTCCTCTTTGATCTGTCAAACCTGCATGATGGAACGCACTCCGCATATACCAGCTGCTCTTTTGCAAGATTACATGCACCTGGGGGCGCATCCGTGTCCTCTTAATGCGTGTTGTGACATGGAGTTGTTGACGTCCCATCGTGATTGACTGAAGTGATGAGCAGTCATCTCATAAGCCAGTGTTTAACACCAGCCCTGAAGCCTGTGCAGTCCCAGTAACCTTCTATTGACCGATTTATGAGATGAAAAATTAAATGGTATCATAATTGGCCGTGTCTGAGAAGTGCTAATTTTAGGAGGGTATATTTGAGATAGACTTTTTTAAATCATCACCCAGGCTGTTTCTGATCATGAATTTTTCAGAAGATATTTACACTGTCCAGCTCACCAGCCCTAAACGTCATATAAAAATGACTGGTAAACGTTCGTTCTGAATGTCGTTTAGATGGTCTCTTCCTATATAAAGGCTGGAATATACACAGCTTTTAAAGTCTATACAGATTTTAAAACACTTGCCCCCAGTTTCACAGACAAGGCTTAAGCCTAGTCTCAGACTAAAATGCATGTTTGAGCTGTTTTAACTGAAAGCAGCTTGCAATGACATATCTTAAAGTCACTGTCATTATTTTGTCTCAAGTTGCACACCAGTAATGATTAAATATCCAAATTGAACTAAGGCCTAATCCTGGCTTAATCTAAGCCCTGTCTGTGAAACCAGGCCTAGGCATCATACACTTGCCAAGTTTTTGTAAGTGGTAACAGAAAAAAACTGGGCATCGCACACCAGACTCATTCCGAACGCAACAAACTCAGGCAGAAACATGTGCCTCATTGCTAGGAGACACAGGGCAAATGGAAACAAAATGTTTTCTAAAATTGGTTATCCCAGGTGAAAAAAAAGTACATTTCTATAATGTACTTAAAGTGCTCTATTTTCGTGCACTAATTTTGTACTTAATATACTAAAAAATCTTCTTTAGTTCTTCTTAAGATAATCTTATGAACACGTAAGTGTGCTTTTAATGTACTATATATATATATATATATATATATATATATATATATATATATATATATATATATATGTACTATCTGTATTTAAAAAATGTATTTAGATACTACTTATAGTACAGTGGTAACTAAATATATATTTTTAAATACAGAGATAGTATGTTAATATATTTAAATTGGTTCATGTGAGTACAGTGGTTCAATATTAATATTATAAAGCGACGAGAATATTGAACCACTGTACCCACATGAATTGATTTAAATATGTTTTTAGTACCTTTATGGATCATGAGAGAGGAAACGTCATTGGCCTTACGGAGCCATCGGATTTCAACTAAAATATCTTAATTTGTGTTCCAATGATTAACAAAGGCCTTACGGGTGTGGAAAGGCATGAGGGTAAGTAATAAATGACAGAATTTTCATTTTTGGGTGAACTAACCCTTTAAGTACAAAATTAGTGTGCGAAAATAAAGCACTTTAAGTACATTATAGAAATACACTTTTTTTTCACCTAGGTAAAAATATCAAACGTGTTTGATCCTCTGACTGGAAGGATTCAGAGTCTGTGTCCATCATACGCTACGCAATTTTCAATGAAACCTGTTATGACTTTCGGCGAGACTGCAAATCGGGGCAAAAATCTGGGAAAAGGTTGAGTAGTGTATTCCAGTTTCTAAATCTGATTGCTGCTTCTCACTGCACATCTCTTCATGATCTCTGTGTTTTCAGTGAAAGAAAGTAATTGTCCTCATCAGAGAGAGGTCATGCCATTGTATGACTGGAGCTCGGTAGGGGATAAATATTGGCAGAATGCTTAACCTATCAGTGGTGTTTGACCTGGTCATGTGCATTCAAAGTAAAGTGTACTGATCACTGCTCTGTCAGGCAAAGAGACAGAAATCCTTGGTTAGTCACAGTGGACATTTTCCCCCTCCACCAAATAGGTGCCTGTGAATAAACTCACATTTGCCTGAGGAAGTAACCATAGCAACGCTGCTTGAGTGCCTTTCAATACTCATACTGGGCATTACATTTACAAAGCATAAGTACTGCCATTGTTTATCATATGTGTGTATATACACACACACACACACATTATACACATTTGTGTCCTCATAAAGTGAATGTTTACCAATACTTTGCGAATTTGTTTCATGCTGAAATACTTAAACTTATACTACAGCTGTTGAATTGATTTTGTTGCACGGCTATGAAGTAGTCTAGGTCTTGACTGCGTTGCAGTTCTATATTACTTTGCCAGATTATTTTAGTAAATTTAAATGTTCTTACTGGCTATAACAATAAAAGAACCAAAACCCAGAAAGATCATTGACCAGACATTGGTTAAACAGTTTTGCAATTAAAAAAGTCACATGACATTTTTTTTCAGTATCAAAGTGGTAGAGTTGATATCTTGCGGTATCTTACGGCTCCTATCTCTCTCACTCATAGCATAACAAGAGTTCATGTCTCCATTACTAGTTCTAAAATGATGCTTCAGAATTAGTAATGGATACTTATGATGTTTATAAAAAAGATGCACAAGAAAGTATTTTACATGTAAGCAGTCTTATTTTAGTATATCATGATAATTTTATAGTTATATTTCAGTTTCAGTTTTAGGTATTTTAGTACATTGTTAAACTAAATGAAAATTGTATGGTCCTACTTTATATTAAGTGGCCTTAACTACTATACTTACATAAAAAAAATAAGTACAATGTACTTATTGGGTTCATATTGAATTGCAAAACACATTTTCAGCTATTGAGGTGGGGTACGGTTACGGTAAGGTTAGGGAAAGCTTTGGTGGTATGGGTAGGTTTAAGGGTAGGGGTAAGGGTTAAGGGATGGGTCAACAGTGTAATTATAAATGTAATTACAGAATTTCAGTAATTCAAAGGCCTGTCATCAATTATTCCTTACTTAACACGTCATCTTAAAAATGTGACACTCAAGGTGAGGTGAAAAACAGCAATCAATTATAATGACATGGTCTAATTAAAAAAAAAAAAAAAGAACACAATTGGCCACATGTGAGGTTGAAAGTGTTTGGTTTAATGGGGTTGAATGAGTTACAGACCAAAAAGAACCCTTGTCATAAGTGTCAAGCCTGCACTGCTGAGGACTACACGGTGCACTGCTAGCCAACAGTCCATGTGGCATTATGCCACCAAAGGATCACTGGGGCTTATAGCAACATTTAGACAGGCCTGAAACTGAATTACCTATAGAATGCCTTCAGAAAGCTGACCCACTTAAATTCACACACGGATAAGAACAAAATAGAGAGAAGAAGAGACTCCACCTGTGAGACTAAGGCAAGAGGAAGTGTAGGTGACAGAGTTAGATGCAATTCCTGCCAGAGCAATAATGTGTCCCTGTGTGTGAAGTGGCTTCTGATAAATAAAGCTTGAGCAGTGGGGTGGACAGTTGAACAGCATGTGGGGAATGTAATTTGAACTGCTTTAATGCATGTGTTGGGCAGGTGGGTCTGTGTTACTATAAAGGAAACCTTACATGTGTAACCTAACGGACGTCAGCCGGAAAGAGCTGTGTGTGTAAACCTCACTCCCCTGATCTCAATAAACGCTCTAGCGACTGATGCTAGAGACTGTGGGCTTTAGCCTCCTTTTTAGAGTGCCTGACTACCATGCTGGTGGACTAGGGTTTGAGTCCGGCTTAGAGCGGGCGGTTTGAACAGGAGGGTTTTCTCATGTGCTTCCAATAAGCAAGTGTAATCTGAACATACCACACTGTGCAGAAGTGTATGGCTAAGCCAGTGGTTCTAGATTTTCCTTACCAATACAAAATACATTACAACAAGATCTGATAGCTGCTACATGTACAGTGATATTGTCATGTAACTGTGATTTATGGTTCTGAGATAATCACACACATATTAGCAACCTTTTTAATCACTCTCACAATCTCCACCACCTCATTCTGTCACATGCACACACACACACAGCAAACATTCAGACGCATAGGCTGAATTACTGCTCTAACAAGTGATGATGATGATGATGATGATGATGATGATGGTAGTAAAGTGTGAGAGGGAAGTGTGCTGTTAAAGATGCAATGAAATCAGAATTGGAGTTGTCCGTCTGTGTTGGCTTCTACAGGCTAAGATGATGCTTTACATTTTCTGCACTGATTTACTGGAAAACAGTAGAATTCTGCTTACAGGAAGAAATTAATACTTATAAATAATAAAAAAGTGCAGTAAAAACTTAAATTGTTAAAATAATAATGCTGTTCTTTTTTAAATAAATGCTGTTGTTTTCGACATCTGTATATACACACATATACATACATACAGCGCTCAGTGTAAATAAGTACACCCCCTTTAAAAAAGTAACATTTTATACAATATCTCAATGAACACAAAAACTATAAATGTTGACAAGACTAAGTTTAATATAACATGTTTAACTTATAACATGAAAGCAGGGTTAATAATAACTTAGATTACACATTTTTCAGTTTTACTCAAATTAGGGTGATGCAAAAATGAGTACATCCCACAAAAAAAAAAAAAAAAAAAAAAAAAAAAAAAAATACATCTAGTATTTTGTATGGCCTCCATGATTTTTTTAATGACAGCACCAAGTCTTCTAGGCATGGAATGAACAAGTTAGTGACATTTTGCAACATCTATCTTTTTCCATTCTTCAAGAATGACCTCATTTAGAGACTGGATGCTGGATGGAGAGTGATGCACAACTCTCTTCAGAATTCCCCACAGGTGTTCGATTGGGTTCAGATAAGGAGCCACTGAATCACTTTCACCCTGTTCTTCTTCAGAAATCCAACAGTGGCCTTAGATGTGTGTTTAGGATCATTGTCATGCTGGAAAAGTGCACAACGATCAAGGGCACGGAGTGATGGTAACATCTTCTCTTTCAGTATAGAGCAGTACATCTGTGAATTCATGATGCCACATAAGGACACTGCCACCGCCATGTTTCACTGTAGGCACCATGCATTTTTCTTTGTATTCCTCACCTTTGTGACACCATACAGTTTTGAAGCCATCAGTTCCAAAAACTTTTATCTTGAGTATAGAGTCCCAGTAGTCTTCATCTTCATCAGCATGGGCCCTGGCAAACTTTAGGCAGGCTTTTTTGTGCCTGGGCTTTAGGAGAGGCTTCTTTCGTGGATGACACCCATGCATGCCATTCCTCTGCAGTGTACGCTGTATTGTGTCACGGGAAATAGTCACCCCAGTTTGGCTTTCTACTTTTTTAGATAACTGCAGTGAACTGCAGTGTACAATTTTTGTACCACTTTTGCTACAGTATTCTGACTGATAAGTAAAGCCATGCTGATCTTCTTGTAGCCTTCACTTTTCTGGTGTAAAGAAATTATTTTGTGACATTTCTCTTCCATGTGGTTCCATTGCTGACAGCATGAAATGGGAAGGGGTTTTAACACTCACCTGTGGTTGAATTCTGGTTTTATTAGACATTTATAGTCTTATATATGTTTATTAAGCAGAACAACTGTTCAATATTGATAATAATATGAAATGTGAATAATATGAAAAGATTCTGAAGGAACCATATGACACAGACTGGTGTAATGGTTATTGATAATTTAGCTTTGCTATCACAATATTATATATATTATATGCTATATTTTTAAGTAAAATATTTTAAAAAGAACATTATAAATATTATTCAATATTATTGTTTTAGTGTATTTTTGATCAAATAAATGCAGCCTTAATGAGCATAAGAGACTTATTTTTAAAATAATTTAAAAAATATTACTGACCTCAAACGTTTGCATGACATTACTTATATGTTATATATTTGTACATATATTTTACAGTTATGTATGTAATACAATTTAATAATTTTACTATCACTAGAGCAAATGTTCTCAAGCCTAAGAATCCTAGTACCTCAGTATGATATGTCCTGTCCCAACTTCCTGTTTCAAAAGGACATATGTGCCGTCAACCTTTAAAAGCCTATAAGACGCATCATTGCAGGTCAGTGTTTAATTACTCCTGGCTCAATTCTTCATCACTGCTCACTGATCCTCTTAAATACCAGCACACTAAAGACGACTGGAGAGATATATGAGTGTAAGTATCCTTGAGTGACCCTAGAGAAAGAGAGAATGCATGTGTATGCATGTATGCTCTCATCTTAGCACAGTCAATTATCTGCAAATCTTCACTGAAACTCATCCTGGGAAGAAATCTTAGACTACAGTCCTATGATGCTTTACATGCTGCTTTATGGATTTGGCTCCATGCCAGCAAGTGTTTTAAATGTGTGCCTGTAGATATGGCTAAGTAAGTGTATGTTCTCACCCCTGTGGTCATGTGATATTCTCAAGGGTATCTCAGGGGTTCTGGCTCCTCAGTCTGCTGCTGAAGTCAGCAAAGCGCTGCACAGCTTTAATGAACATCAGCATGCTTTAGCCTGATTGGATAACCAGAACGGCCCCAGGGATGTTTTTTTTTTTTTTTTTTTTTAATTTGTCAGTTGTTGTGCTTGTCAGTTAACTTATTGGATGACTGGTTTGCCCATTGGCAGGGGTTCTCTCTTACTGCAAGTGCAGTGAAAGAGTTTCACAGTACACTGTGAGGAAGGCTCCTATCAGTAGTTTAAAAAGCTACAAGCTCATGCAGATCAGAAATAAATGTGCAAAAATTGTACCTTTAGGGCTACAACAGCTTATCACTGGGAACAACTTTGTACTTTATTTGCCCCTAAAAGGTGCATATTTAGTAACGTAGAGTTGTATATAATTTGAATATAGAGTTGAATATTTCTTGATTGTAGTTTTAATTATGCCATTAGCAATATTTATTATCATTCTTCAAATGGAGTGGGCAAATAAGAAATATAATTTGTAAAAATATCTTTGTAAAATAATGTATTATATGTATTTTGTTTGCTATATTCAGTAAAATGGAAGTTTAAGGGCGTTTAGATTTTTGGATACATTTAAGTCAAACACTAGCACTACAGCGTTGTGTGTATATATATATATATATATATATATGTATAGCTGACTCTTTGTTAACACTCTGAGGTCTGAGGTATCGCCGGCGATACCACCGCGTTTTTTTTTTTTTCTTACCAGTGTGAAAGAGACTCAAAATACTCTGTCAATGTTGCACATACAATTAAGAGTTATACACCATTTTAATCTGTTGAATATATTCTTTTATTTGTGTACACTCAATGTAAAAACAAAATGTTGTACTTTTTGTAAAATAAAGAAAACTGACCTGAAGCGTGATCTGTCATCTCCCTTTGAACGAAGTCCAATCTGATAGTTCTCAGAAAATTAACTGTAACTCAGTGAATACTAATGACACAAAAAAAGTCTAAAAAAGTTGAAATGTCAGGTTTTATATCATGTAAGTCAAATTGAAAACAAAAATTCTCTGTTTATGTAATCAGTATGAAAAGAGAGTCATGTCAGAAGTCTGTGATTCAGCTCATTATCCGCTAATGCGGCCACGCCCACGGAGCCAGCGCTATTCAGACACAAATTCTGATTCAATACATGTATACATCATCTCAATCGTGTATTTATTGTCTTGAAAAGTCTTTTTAATAGCCATAGTTAGCAATCTCTGGCCTCTGTTAGTTCAGTTCCTGGAGAGTCACAAGACCTGTTCTTCTTTAGATAAATTTGTGGACTAAAGGTGTACAGAGTGCCCTCCGGCTGCAAGTATGAATTGAAAACACATATCCAATGCTTATAGTGATGACAATAAATATTGAGTAAATATTACTCCTCTGTATGGAACATTGACAAACATATGAGAATCCATCAATATTTCTCCAAATGTGCATGTTTTTAAGCTAAAAGCCTATATGAAATGCCATAGAGGTAACATAACTGTTCAGACACTTTACATCACAGAAATACATTATATTTTAAAGAATATAATAGAATACCATTATTTTAAATTGTAATAATATTTCACAGTATTGCTTTTTTCTTATTGCTGTTTTTGTTTGATATACACCATATGATGAACTTGAGACATTTTTCACAGGGTTTTTTCACAGCCTAACTGTCTGAAAGAGCTCATTATTATGCAAGTAATTTCAGGTCATTATAATATGATTCTTTTGTCTTCTCAGGTGAGAACCACCCATTATTCATGATTATTCATGATTGCGCCTCCACGCATACTGTGTTTCTTGACAAAAAGTGTCTTACAAAATTTAAATCTCTCTATTGTTTTATATTAACAAGCAGGCAGCATAATTTTTACATCATTCTGAAGCAAAAACTCTAGTCTACAACCTCCAATACCCAGAAGTCTTGTGAACACATATATTAATATTATTTTTTTGTCCAGTGATTTAGGTTTTTTGTTTTTTCAATAACCACGCATAAACGTTATTCCTTCAAAAATACAAACATGTACATACATGTTTCTCTCATATTATTGTAGCCTAGTTTATGCTGAATACAGTGTAATGACACTTTTTCAATTAATGTGTTTACGAACAACTGAAAAAAAGCACAAATATCAGGGCATGTCAAAACTTCTCCAGGGCCCCAAAAATCCTCAGACCCCAGAGGGTTAAACACTATTTAATGTATTGATATGTATTGATATGATTAGTTAATAGCCCAAGCATACCTATAGGCATAGGTGTATTAAACAAATTGATAATCAGACAAAATGTAAATAATAATTCAGCTCAATAGTGGATTCAAAGAGATCAAGGGCTTAGGACATTCCAATGCAACCAATTGCAAGGGTTCCACCAGTAGTGGGCACTTGTACAATGAAAGCAATGACGTACATTTGAGTTAATGAGATGTTAGCAAGGGAAGGACATTAAAAATAGTCAAGTGGAATGCAGTCCAAGCTCCCACTCTGTCTATTGTTTGCCTTCTAAAGTGTTATTATGACCTAAATGGAACATCATAAGTGATTCATCGCTCTTCATGGGTGGCATCTCCCTTAAAATCCCTCAAGCACACCACGTAAATTGTGGTACTCACATGAAGTACACAAGAGACTCAACTAACAGAGTTTGATGTAGCATACTAATAAGCTCAACAACTCGATACTTTAATACAGGGGTAGCCAACTCTGCTCCTGGAGGGCTATCATCCTGCAGTGCTCCAACCCTAATCGAACACACCTGAACTAGTTAATGAAGGTGTTCAGGATTACTTGAAAATTACAGGCAGGTGTGATGGAGCAGGGTTGGAACTGACGTCTGCAGAATGGCAGCCATCCCGGTTTTTGAGAACAAAATCAACTTTGCCAAAAAGTGTTGTAGTATCACATGCAAATTAAGTATTCTACTAAATAACTTTGTCCTTTTTATTTATTATTTAGTGCTGTTTTAATTGTTTTACTGTTTTAATATATATATATATATATATATATATATATATATATATATATATATATATATATATATATATATATATATATATATATATATGTGTGTGTGTGTGTGTGTGTGTGTGTGTGTGTGTTACTATACAAGGCTTTATGGAATCAATCAATGAATAATATATTTAATATAGCTTTTCATGTAATTTTGACAAACTTTCAGTTTAAGCACCATCCATATTTGGTTTTATCCAAATACAGATACAAACAATTTTGTAATTGGCTTCTCTTCTCACACCCCTACTGAATACTGTAAAGAATCTCATTGGGAGTGCATGTCTAAAATGTTGCCTGCGGTAAGGGGGCAGTTTACTACATTTTGAAACAGAGCATATTTATGCCTCAATTCAAAGCAACATCAAAAGAAAGTTACTTCAATGGCTTCCTGTTTAAGAACAAATCGGCTAGCAGTGCACAACAACTTTCACATCCTGCCTCAACTTGCATCAGTTCCTTCTTTTTGAATTGTTTCTCCTAGGTTAATATCTCCTTTCCTTCCCATTTGTTACTGATGCATTATTGACTAAGTGCAATAATTGAAAAAAAATTATCCTGCATGCAATAATTGCAATATATTAGCATCAGGTAAAGCAAAGGGCATCTACAAGGAAATGAAATGCTTGTTGGGTTTAAAGATAAATTCACCTCGCTGAGCTGACAAAAATGATCTTCAGGAAAATGTTTGATTGTTTCCAACCCTAGCACATTTTCAGTGGATAGGGGAGGTAAAAGTAATTGGCTGTAAGCAATTAAACAGCTCCCTGGTGGAAAATAATATGACACATCTTTATTCTCATAAATTGTCGGCAGCAACAGTAACAAGAGGGAATGTGTCTTGTCCTCATAAAGCTTGACCTAAAACCTCACAAAGAGAAAACTTATAAAAAATATAGAGAGATTGAAAGCAACATGTTTCATGAAGAAATATGGCAGTAAACATGCTTTGAGTACCCAGAAAAGTGCTATATAAATGTAAGGAAATATTATTATTATGATTATTATGATCATTATGATTATTATTATTATTAATAATAATAATATTAAACTGCTACTTCAACAAAGCAGATGAATTTAGAAATGTAGTCTGGAATGGAGTAAATTAGTGTCATTACTAACTTAGCTACTATACATTTTCCAGTAGTGCAGTAGCAGTAGTTTGGCTGATAAACTTAAAAGCTTCTCTAGCTTTTTCTAAAATACACTAATGTAAGTGTAATAAAAACACTACACAATATGCTTTGGACCTGCAGCTTTACATCCAATGGAACTGGACCAATAATGTGTTGTGCTACAAAATCTCTTAAATCTCTTGAAATTTCTTAGTTTTCCCCTCATCAGTTATGTACATTAAGGTTTTATATTACATCTCATATTGTTAAATTAATGCATAATTTTAATGTCATGAGTGTTATTTATATGTCATGTGTATATTTTGTGTCTATTTACACTAAGAGCAAAATAGCCTGCCTTGTTGGCAGATGCTATTTACACTAACTCCGGCCACCACTGTCTGATTGAGCCAGACAAAATTACAAAGAAATTCCGCTGATAACAGGATCAGTGGCATATAGAGCAGGGATGGACAACTCCGGTCCTGGAGGGCCAGTGTCCTGCAGAGTTTATCTCCATCCCTGATAAAAACTCACTTGCCTATAACTTTCTACTAATCCTAAAGACCTTGATTAGCTGGTTCAGGTGTGTTTGATTAGGGTTGGAGCTAAACTCTGCTGGACACTGGCCCTCCAGGACCGGTGTTGTCCATCCCTGATATAGAGTAAGATGGGTAGAATTAGCCTTTGACATGACCGTTAGAATCCGCCGTTTCTCAAGTCATTCTTCTTCCTTTTCCCATCAAATATCAGCTTGAAGTAGTGATTATTTGAAATAAAAATGAAGAAAATATTTGAAAAGTGGAAAGTGTTTTTTCCATATTTGACCCAAAACATGGGTTGAAACAACCCACCATTTTTTAGAGAATAGTGGGAATAAAGTGTTAGGGTTAGGGACAAATAATATTGACACAAATAAGACACCATTTGTGATTTTAATAAATATAATAATTTACACTGAATATGTTGTTATTATTGCATGCTGTTTTATAATGTACTACAATACACTGAGGTGCAAATAGTATCTGTATAAGTATAAGTATAAATAACTAACAACTATATACACTTAGTGTAAACACTATTTACATTTGGTGTAAATAGCATCTTTTGCTATTAATACTTAGTGTAAATAGCATTTAATGCTATTTGCACTTGGTGCAAAAAATACAATTCACCTTATATCTTCAAAATAAATGATATGAAACAAGAATGTTCAAACTGTCAACTCATTGTGAACAGACATGTGTATTCTATGACAAAGATTGTTTCAGTAAGTCATGCATTTTCAATAATGTTAAAATGGTGTAATATTCATGAATTTGATGATGTAGATACTTAGCCTATTCATTTTGTTGCGAGTGCCATATATATATTAAAAATATGTAAAAATCTGTATGTCATAATAAAGTATGACATAAAATTGTCAGAAATGTAGCAGAATTTATAGGAGAGAATGTACTCACCATGCACCGCAGTTCATCCATCACCTGGAATGACAGAAAGTAGTTCAAATAGAATTATTATTTTTCTTAAAGGGGTGACATCCATTGTTGTAACACCAAAGACATAAAGTAGGGGGTATTTTTGATTAAATTATACTTGTTAAATTAAATCTATATGCATAGACACATTCACCTGAGGGAAATGCTGAGTGAAGTTTGTGAGTGTGTGTTTACAGTGAACTGGAATGCAACCTCAGTAAGATTTGAAGCAGAGCTAATACTGCCAAAGTTGTACATTCAAAATGGGTCTCAGAGAAATCCAGGTGCAGAGAGTCCTGGATAAACAAAGTGTTTATTGTCAGCACTCCCTGTGTACTCCGTTCTTTTCACACCATTAAAAAAAAAAAAAAGTATTAGTAAACCACTCTCTGGTGGCAGTTGCTTTGAAGGATCTTAGTAGGGAGCAGGTCAAGGAGTGGACAAAAGGTTTAGGATGGAAGAGGGCTAACAGCTGGTGGTGACAGTTCTACTGCGCCATTATGAACAATCTGTGTGTCCTGCGTTCTTAGCCCCCAGCTGGTTTGTTTGCCCATGAAACGTGGATATGACCCAGCAAGCTGTGCTTCTTTGCAAGCAATGGTCTCTGTGTAGCTGTGGCAACAACAAATGTAATGCTCCCTGATATCCCATCAACATCACATTCATCAGCATGCATGTATGTGGCACACAGAGAGGTGGACAGAGTACAGCGATAATAGGGAGGAGGCATGTAAAAGTGGATGGAATAGATAAGAGGGCGTGTGAGGGATTTCCGCATATTAATCATGTGTTTTGCCTGCCCCTCCATCATTTATTCATGACAGCTGCTCCTCCTTCAGTGCCTGTGGAGAATGTGATGATACTATAGAGGTCATCATATATGCTGCAGTGAAAAGCAGCATTCTGAATTGGAGTAGTTTCCCATGAAGCACAAACTCGTAAGCCAGCTATCAAGACCTGAGGGGAGACATTAGCAATCACCAGAACTGCATTTATCTACTGGTGACATTCATCCACTGTTCCAGTTTACTGAGATCTGTTTGCCTCAAGATGCCTATTGACACTGTTTACCTGTAATTACCCTAAAAGTGCCGCAGTACCATTGTAGGAATCAATACTAGGTGAATATGATTTTGCCAAGTAGCAAGTTCCTGAATCTTTATTATTTTTATTTTTTTTTTAGATGGGCACTGAAACAACCTTTCAGTCAAACAAACATAGTTTGACAAATTCTATCCCTGAAATTCAGCTGAACCATTAATGGGTTAGTTCACCCAAAAAAATAAAAAATTCTGTCGTTAATTACTCACCCTCATGTCGTAAGACCTTCGTTCATCTTCAGAACACAAATTAAGATATTTTTCATAAAATCTGATGGCTCAGTGAGGCCTGCATTGCCAGAAAGACAATTAACACTTTCAATGACCAGAAAGCTACTAAAGATGTAATTAAAATTAAAAACAGTTCATGTGACTACAGTGGTTCAACGTTAATGTTATGAAGCGACGAGGATACTTTTTGTGTGCCAAAAAAAAACTAAATAATGACTTTATTCAACAATATCTAGTGATGGACGATTTCAAAACAGTGCTTCATGCTTCAAAGCAGTGGTCCCAAACTCAATTCTTGGAGGGCCACAGCTCTGCACAGTTTTGCTCCAACCCTAATCAAACACACCTGATCCAGTTAATCAAGGTCATCAGGATTACTAAACATCCAAGCAGGTGTGAGTTGGAGCTGGTTGGAGCTAAACTGTGCAGAGCTGTGACCCTCCAGGGATTGAGTTTGAGACCACTGCTTCAAAGCTTTTACAAATCTTTTGTTTTGAATTAGTGGTTCGGAGTAGGTATCAAACTGCCAAATAAATACCCCCCATAAAAAACACTAATGCCATAACGAATCACGTGACTTTGGCAGTTTGATATGCACTCAGAACCACTGATTCGAAACAAAAGATTTGTAAAGCAGTGTTAATTATCTTGCTGGCAATGGAGGCCTCACGGAGCCATCGGATTTTATGAAAAATATCTTAAGTTGTGTTCTGAAGATGAACAAAGTTCTTACGAGTGTGGCACGACATGAGGGTGAGTAATTAATGACCTAATCCTAGACCTTAGTGCAAACTACAAAAAGCTCTTACTGCACTTGAAGCAAGAGACAATCTCTGCCAGTGGGCAAACACAATTACTGAAAGAAAGAAAGAAAGAAAGAAAGAAAGAAAGAAAGAAAGAAAGAAAGAAAGAAAGAAAGAAAGAAAGAAAGAAAGAAAGAAAGAAAGAAAGAAAGAAAGAAAGAAAGAGAAAGAAAGAAAGAATACCACATGCTACCATAGTACTTTTCAAATAAAAATTTGTTTTTCCAATGGTATCTAGAAGATGGTGGTACTTGGTTTTATCAGTGTAAGTGCACATAAGGGTCAACAGTGATGGAAGCAAAGGTGGGCTTCTCACTTAAGAGCCAACACTTGGCTGTCAAGTCTTGCTTTGGAGGATGGAGCCCAATTGCATCTGGCACCAACAAATAAAAAAGTCATGCTTCATGTTGTGTGCTCTGCAAGCAACTACCACAAGATGACTGCTGGGATTAAGCTCTGCATAAGCAAGTGTTTTATTTTTATTTTTTTGCCTGCCCATGATTCTCACAAATAAATTGGTCTTGACTTTTTTGAGTGACCCCTGACTTGGTGGGTTCAGCTTTGTGGATAACGCCTTATTTCCCTTTTCCCCTTTACATCTATTGCACTGGCATTTCTCCAGTGTTTGGACAGATAATTTTAAATGAGTGTGACTCTGTCAGCAGGGGACTGATCCCCAGTTCCCAAAGTGGTGACCCCATCTTAGACTTGAGTGACTGTATGGCAGTCTGAAAGGAGCTGAAAGAAAATGCAGAGCTAGTTAAAAACATTGTACTAATGACTTATCAATAAGAGGTGGGGCATGAGTGCTGTTTGGGAGAATTTTTGGGTGGTTGCTTAGTCACTCTTAATGACTTCCCTTAATTCTCTGTCAGCTTACTCAGCTTACTATCAATAATAATAATATAAAAAAATTTATTAATCTGTGATTGAATTCAAGTGTTAAAGGCAGAAAATTATTTTGTAATTAAAAAAAAAGGCAATTTTCTGTCATTAATTACTCACCCTCATGTCGTTCCACACACGTAAGACCTTTGTTCATCTTCAAAACACAAATTAAGATATTTTTCATAAAATCAGATGGCTCAGCCTGCATTGCCAGCAAGACAATTACCACTTTTAATGCCCAGAAAACTGCTAAAGATGCAATTAAAAAAATAATGTGACTACAACGGTTCAACCTTAATGTTATGTCTTTTTGTGTGCCAAAAAAATACAAAATAACGACTTTATTCAGCAATATAAAAAAAAAAAAAAAAATGGAAGTTTTCGGTGTTAGTGTAACCCTTTCAGTCCTACTCTCTCTGCTCTAAGTGGGACTCCAACTGGCCTCTTGAGACAACATCCCAAATATGCAGTGCAAATGGTATATGTAGAGGCAGTGTGATACGATTTTGAAAATATTTCTCTGTAGGTGATTATTGCAGGCTATAAAGGGGAGGTCTTATGCTATTTCATGCATTCCACTGTTAAAAAGTTGGATTCTCTTGCTAAACATGGCCAAAGTTTCAAAAAATGAGTTGGAGGTATGATGGAGTATTTCTGTGCCAAATACACTCCAGAGATCGTACAAATTTTGGAAAGGGGTTTTATTTATTTATTTATTTTTTTCTCTAGTATGGCCCTGTATTACATAATAAAGGGCAGAATTCCTCCGTGTGCACACATCAACCAGAGCAAGGGCAAGAGCACAGCCATCAACGTGCTTAGTTCGGGTTACGGAAGACGTCGGCAACACTGCACAGGACTTGCTTGAGAAAGAATTGATTGCTTTGTTTTTAGACCATGCAATCAACAATGTCACCAAAGAAGTGTGGTTTTGGTTGTGAGGGAAAGATAAACCTTGTTTCCCAAAGAACTCGGCATTAAGGGAACAGTGGAGCTGAGAGATTTGTGCTCACACATGACATTGATGCGTGAGTATTCTATCGTCATTAAAATAACCATAGAAACTGCCTTAAATTAACTATCAAAATGAGGATAAAGTTGTGTCTGATAGTTGCAATAAATATTTTATTGGTTAGAATGAATGGAGAATAGCTCAAGCTCTTAGGATCGGCGCTTTTGGTTTTATAAACAAGGCCCATTTCGACGCTGGATTTACAGATCGTTTGAAACAGAAAGTTAGAGCGGTCCCAGCGATAAAAGATCCCAGCCATGAGTCGGAAGCGCAGGTGGTAAGTAAAACTACATCAAATATCTGTATCGTTGGCAGTCGGCGCATACGTGCATATAATGTAAACAACACGAACGTGTAGTGAATCAAAAGTTATCCAGGGATAATGCGATGGTGTATTGTGTGTGTTTATTACATTTGTTTAGCTGACCATCGATAGCTTTGCTATGCAAAAGCTGCACGTGCTCATGACTCTTTAGCTTTGCCCAAGGCACGCCTCCAGGAGTCTGGCTGTTTTCGGAAAGAATCGGTACAGAGTGAGTCTTTGGAGATATGAAGGATTCAATACTACTCTAGGTACTCAAGATTAACATGAGATTGGCCGAAACTGTGTGTGATATGTACCCTTAAAGACATGTAAAAAGTCTTTTTTAAGGGTTTTTGGAAAAGTTTTCTAAATGTAGGCTCTATGCCAACTGCAAATGAAGTGTAAGACACGATTAGGGATTATGAAACTATTTATTAATTAATACTTTGATAATTGGAAATCAGCAACAATTCATCTTGAAAATAAAACATGATCAAATCATTATCATTAGTGGGGTGAAATAGTTGAGATCAGCATGTTGGAGCATCAGGATCAGACAGGCATGAAACTTCACATCAATCACAGCTCTGAACCCTTTAAACCTGTCAACAGCTCCCACTGCTCATTAGTATCAATTATTAGAAAAGCTTATGAATGAGAGGTGGGACATTGATGCTGTTTGGGAGGATTTCTGGGTGGTTGCTCAATCACTCTCAAATGACTTCCCATAATTCTCTGTCAGCTTCTTATCATCTTCCTCTGCCCTATCTTCATTAACTTATTCCAATGCTTTCTCACAGATCTATTACTATTACTACTGGTTTTGTGTGTTTCTGTTGATTATTAATGATATTATAGCCAGTAAAAATTAACATATAAACCCAAAAAGGAACATTTCTTTATTAATTAATGGTATAGTCTATTGAAATATTTAGACAAGAACATAATATGAAAATAGGTTATTAATTGATAAAATTTATGTAATCAGTTGCTCTCTGTGGTTGCTTAATGCCCAAATCAAATGTGTCTCTGAGATATTTTGGTCTATATGTAGCTTGGGTTTATCCTTTTGAGGTAGCTGTAGCAGGTATGTGTGCCAATTTTAAAATATGAAGGGTGTAAAATCTATATATGTGCATTTTGCGATAGTCATAACAGCAAACAATTATAATATAGATTTGCAGCTGTGCAGCACAAGCCATATAATCTGTTTTTGGACTGGTGGTCACCTGAATCTCAGAGTAGCATAAATGACAGCACAGAAATAAAGAGAACAAACATACTCATGCCTGTGATATTGACAGAAACGCAGCTGAGGAGAAAAAAAGTGGCAGGAGTGGAGCAGATGCAAAGATATCAGTGAGAGAGAGATGCTGGTTCTGTGGAAGATAAAAGGCATGCCAGAATGGCTTCCACATTCTCTCTCCATATCCCATTTATCACATCTTTGTGCCATTGCTCTGAGACGGGCTGTATGTGAAGGAGTCAGGGGAGCTAATCGAATTCAAATCCCCTTTCCAAAAAAGCCAAGTGGATCTTAAACCGAGGTTGGTGGTCCCAAGCTAATCGCATTAAAAATGATAATAAATAAATAAATAAATAACCTTCTCTTGGCAGTTGATAATAGGTGTGTTGCTCAACGGTAAAGTAGCAGGTGTTTATCTGACTGATATTAATCTGAGTCTAAGCATCTTTTATAACATGAGGCACTGGCTGAGCGGGTGACTGCTTTTTCCTTGTCTTCTGGAGTTTAGAGTCAGCGTGGCTTTGGTTACCTTTTCTGCATGCTACAAAAGTTAAACATTTCCTTGATGAAATGTTAAGATAGTGGCATTAGCGGCTGGTGCTTTTGATGAGTCTGGAAGTACACATATCACTTGTCGTATTATTTTGGCAAAAATGCATCAATATGTGTTTTTATGTGTGTATCTGCAATGTTGCTTCTAAACGTGAAAGAAAAAAAAAAAAAAACGATTATATTTTTAAGCTGTATATTTTATCTGTATGTTATTAGATCTTGCATTTAAAGGTGCAGTAAATGATTCACTGAGAATCATTGTTGAGCACTGTTGATATTTGAAATCAGCCCAAACAAACACACCCCTCCCTTCATTGCTCCGCCCCCAAAATGCACGAACACGCAAGAGTAGATGTCTCTTTATCATAGCTGAAGCGAAGCAAAATACTGCTCCACGAAAAATAAAGAGACAATGACAAGCGAGGAAGGAAGAACAAAAATGAACATACAGTATACTAGTATATGGGTCATTGACAAATAAGGCTTTTAAAAGTGTAAAAAAAAAAAAAAGTAATGGAGATATAATTAATTTTATTAAGTGTTAACAATGAGATTGGTTTTTAGAATCAGTTAACACTGCTTTTGTCTTTTTTACAAGTAATTCGGTTTAATCAAGATTTGGTTATACCGAATGATGATATTTTCTAACAAACAGGCTAATATCTAGCTAGCTAGATAGATAGCTTGCTAGCTAGCAAGAAAAAAAGGACAATTAAACATTTTATATTTAGTACAAGTGTTTTAAACATTACAACATTTTCCATTTTTTTATAGTGGTTGTACCAAATGACCTGATGTTTCGTGTCATGTGTGAGCAAGTGAAAACATGAATTTTTCAAATAGTTAAGAGATAGTTACTTTGCTTCATGACCATGTGGTCCTTTGCAGATGTCTAAAACATGTCACATCCTGTCACATGATATTGACTGCATGACTTGGTCCAAAAAATTTCCTTTATATTGGTTACTCTGAATGTCATCAATGAAATTAATTTTTCTGGACATTCTTTCTCATAACAAAGCATGACTTTTACACATAATTTTAATACCATTTTGACCTATGTTGATATTTAATGTTATAAAATCATGCCAGGATATATATATATATATATATATATATATATATATATATATATATATATATATATATATATATATTTTTTATATATATTATTAAGATATTTTAATCACAAATGAAATGGCTGTATTGGCCTTTATTGGCCTTTGGACAGTGATCTTTTGATCTTTTGACACTTCAAAATAAAATACCTTTATATGTAGCAAAATATAATTAAAAAACTTTTGGATTCAATAAAAGAGATCTATTTTTACTAGTTTACTTTGGATGTCATATCTTTGTTTTTGTTTTTTTGTTTTTGTTTTTTTTTATTATTAAGGCCTTTGGACAAAAAAATTACCCGTCATACAAGCAAGAGTTGTTGTTATTTGCCAGTAGTGCACACTCAAAACCATTGTTACTCACGTATGGAGCAGAAACAATGCCTTCTCTGCATTTGTGTTCAGGCCCTTCTGCTTAGGTCTCTCCAGCGCTCGAAACCTTTTCTAATATTAACGTGGGGTGCTTTTAGTTATAGCCCGATCATAACCCTTCTTTTTGCAGTGATATTTCTCTGAACTTTTCTCTTTTGTAATGTCTCTCAGCCATCACTCTTTCTTCAAATCTCCCTCTTGCTCACTCTCTCTCTTCCCCCATCTTTCTCCTCCCCCATCATGAGTGTATACACCCTACGCCGAGCTCTCTTGTACAGCAGTATTTTTAAATGACAATTGCAGCCAATCAAGTATATCGCTGTTGAAATTATTGGATGTTCGTTGTTAAGTCTGGCTCATTTAAGAGATCACCCAATCATCATATAAAAAAGCCAGGCTTCCAGATGGGATGGAATACATTGAATGAAAAGCTGCTATCCAATCAACAATCATTTCATTGGCCTCATGTAACTAGCACTCATTAAGCTTTCATAGATAGTTCTCTAGGTACAGCTAGAGAACATCAACAGAACAAACAGTACGTTGCATGGTACTGTATTGCCCATTTGGCAAAACTTAAATGTTGATCTGGGGCAGTAATTGTATAAATAATTGTATAAATTTTAGAGAGATTATCTCTGAAATCATAAGGGGAGCCATGTTTTATGTGTAGTCTTAAAGCAATTATGACTGGACAGGGATTCCACAAGGCTATTGGCTGGGCCCTTTCATTTTGTTCCTAATTGCTCTTTTTACTTATTACTGTTTTGAGATTTTATGAGAATGTCCTCCAAAAAAAAACAAAAAAACAAAAAAACTTCCCTATAGGTCGTTTTTCAAGCACCGTATTACGACCTATATTTAAAGTCATGCGCCCTCTAGCTGGCGTAAAAATAATGACAGTGTCACATTACATCTGTCGTCATGAAATGACGTATGACTGTCATTACCAATCAAAATGCGTGTTCATTTAAATGCAATGTGTGGACTTTTTACACAATTTCTCCTATTTCCATTTAGCAAAATTCATTTTTTTATTAACGGCTATATATGCATATATACTTTATGAGCACACGCATTCCCTGAGATCGAACCCATGATTGCATGATCACATAATTGCATATTGTTATTGCAATGCTCTGCGAATTGAGCTACGTGAAACCCGGAATATGATGCAGATAAAAGGGAACAATGCATTAAAATGAAAGTGTCAGTAGGGGCGCCACTTTAGTAAACGCTCCTATGGGTCGTATTTCAGTGACAAACGCCCTATATGGTCGTATTGGTTTGAGAACATGTTGGTTTTTATCCAGGTAATCTGTTTACAAAAAAAAAGCATTACCACATGATTCTAGTTATATTTTGCTGGAAATATGTATCACAATTTACAACTCTACCATTATTAGTATATTAGTTTATAAATTAAATTTTAAATTTTAAATGCATTTTTACACTTGTTTAGACAAACTGCTTAATTAATGTACTGTATTTAAAGTAGTAAATGCAAAATAAATAAATAAATACATGAATAAACAACCCTGCAGCACATGCTCTATTCTTTCTTGGTTGCCCACTGAAGGTGCCCATGCAACAAAATTGATAGTGTGTTGTATACAGTATATTCAAATATTTGGTTCTCCTACCCACATGGACTAATCCACTGGGATTTAAGGTTAATGTTTTCACACAGTTATATTTTTGTTTTAGTAAATATCCAGAGGACTAAACACTGGCCTTTGTCTTAATCAACACTATTACATAATTTAAGGTTAATAATTAATAAAACCATACACTATATGGGACTAGAATAGTCTATATTAGAGGGCTGCATTGGGTTTGGGCTCCCGCGGGACCCAACACAAATCTCGCGGGAGTGGGCGGTCACAAAACTTTGCAGGAGACCCGCGGGGAATCGTGGGATTTGGCGTGTAATAGAAATAGAGTCAACAAATGAAGTTGAGAAGAAAATTCAAGCGGATCTTTACTTGACAAAAGCAAAGCAAGACAAGTCAGACACTTGGAAACAATTCTTAAAATTTGCACGTTTTATTTTGAGCATTCTCGCATCTAGTGTGCCATCAGAGAGGGCATTCAGTGTGTGTGTGGGCGGATCATGGAAGAAAGACGCATAAGTCTGCGACCGCAGTCAGTCAGCAATATACTTTTCCTTCATAGTATTATGGAGTAAGCAATGCAAGGCCCAGTGTAGTAGACTATTTTATTTGTATTTATTTATTAGTATTATTTATTTTATTTTTTGCAATAGCCTGTTAAGCAAGATATTCTATTTATTTTATTTATTTAGTTTTGTATTTAATTTGTTTAAGGTATATCTAGTCTACTTTGTAAGTCCTATGTACAAAGGTGTTTATTTAATAAGTTAAAGTTATTTCGTATTGTGCTTTGGCTTATTTACTTAAAGTGTTATTTAAACTGCTTGTTTAGTTAATCGTTCGGTGAGTATGCAGCTGTGTTTAAAAACTGAGGTGCAGCTATAGTTGTGGTTTTGTTTTAACGGTTAATGTTTTATAATGCTAATACAAAAAATACCCAATGTATCACGTGTGGTGCTTTGGTTTTGCTGCTACTTCATCTTATTTAAACGCAATCATGTTTAAAGTCTGTTATTCTGTATGTTAACTTGAACGAATTTAGTCTGAGAGTCTTAGTTTAGGCCTATTTTCACAAGCTCTGAGAGAAAGTCCGCGGGAGCGGGCGGGAGTGGACGCAAACATTGTGGGCGTGGGCGCGGGCGCGGGCGCGGGCGGGAGTGGAACACGCGGGTTGCGGGAGCGGGCGGTCCTGGTCAGACATTCAGCGGGAGCGGGCGGGTGGGGGTTAAGGAAATCAGTCCCGCGCAGGGCTCTAGTCTATATATTTACTCATTGTAATTTCCACATGGAAAGGTTTACTGTCACCATAAATTTAAATATGAATGGTAAAAGATTATTTAAATATTGATATAGGCCACATACACACTACAGCAAAATTCGATTGTCAGTTCACCTTTTAGTGCTTAATCGCATTCTGTACACACACAGTTCAGTAAAATAGTGACAACCACATTCTACAACCGAATTAACTCCTGAAAAATACAAGTAGTAACAACCGCATTTACAGAAATTCCACGCAGTGTGTACGGAAACGAACTGAACAACTAGGTGTTAATGATGTTTTTTCACCGGTGTCTCTCTTCTGTATGTGTGGCAAATAACAGGGAAAGCATGAGCTTCACTTATTCGTTTTGCCAGATCTTGTTAGAAAAATCAGCGAACAAGAACAAGCCCATAATAAACCCCAAAAAATAAAAGAACTAAAAATAAGAACAAAATATCACAACTCGTGTCTGCTCACTTTAAAAACTTCATAAACCCGGTTGCTTTATGAGCTGAGCTTAAATAACAAGCCCAAAACACTTAAAATAAGTGATCATAGCATCACAGATAGAGCGTGCTCTGTGTGAAACAGCAGGCTGCACAAGTAGGTCTATAAACAAAATACGACGCCTCCGTCGACTGTTTAGTTAAATCGCTGAAAATAACAAGTGTTTTGTCACTGTAATATTACTTTGGTCACAATAACTGATACCAAACACACGAGACGCCAGAACGTTGCTATGGTTTCCAAGCTGTCAATCATCTGAGTTTCGAGAGTGAGTCATGTTCCGTACACACATGTAATGATAATTTAGGGGATTCACTCCTGCATTTAAATGTGGTTGTTACTCCTGAAACTTACGGAGTGTACGTGGCCATTGTGATTCTTTGCTGTCATTTTTTCTGTTTATTTATTTTTATTAGATTGCTGAAAACTTCTAAAATATAGTTTTTGCAAATTACTTTACAATCAAAATCAAAATGTGTTTATTTGCATTATTTAAAAGTAGAAGCATTTTATAATTCTGTTCTCAAATATTACCTTAGCTAACAAACTTAAGAAGCAATACATTTTTATATACTCAGAATGTCAAAACCTTGAAATATATAATAATAACAATTAAAAATCAATACTTGGCTTCAGTTATGCAACTCAGCACAGGAACAATACTCTACTGTATTGATTTTTCCTAGCCTCTACTAAATATGTCATAGTTATGATGGATCCTGAACCTCCTATGACACATAATGGAGTCATGCTATGTGATGAAATTTTGATGTCTTTAATTTTGTTGATACTGCAGATGATGGTGATGTGTGGTATATAGTGAAAAGCTGCAGTGATGGGTGCAGTGTGATTTCTCTTTTCACTTCACTGCTGCAGATATGTTCTGATGAAAAATTTATGATTGCGCATGTTTCTTTACAAAAACTTTGTGCTGCATCATCTGACTGCTATAGTATGGTGTTGATGTTACATTTAAACTAAATGTTTGTTTGTTTGTTCACAGAGTATAGAGCTAAAAAGGCATTCTTTTCTACATCAATTAAAGGGTGAACTGTGATAGGATTAAAAAAAAAACATTATAAAGTAACATGAGAGTAAAAACTAAAAATATTCTAAGATTAGATTTTGGAGATACAATCACAATTACACAATTACAGAGGAACAACATGTTAGCATGTTGACCTACATTATATTGAAGTGCATAGATGTGACAGACATTTTCAAAATAGTTATGATAAGCATGATATGATAATCACATAAATTCAAAATTGTCCCTTACTTTACTTGTACATTTTTCTGGTTTTACTGTGTATGGTTCCCACGTGCCTTTTATTCCATAGAAAAATAATGCTTTGTAAACTTTAATCAAAATGTAAATTTCCTTTTCATTTTCATATGAAATGCTCACTTTTCACCATTCAGTCAGTCCCCAATGAATACAATCAAGTCACATTACAGAAGTAAAATGGGTGGTGAATATCATATCAGGTAGCTTTTAACATCTCCAACACAGCAATTCACCTTCTCACTGGAACCTGAATTCAGTTTTACAGGAAGCAAAATGAAAAGTTTTTCATTGGCAGGAAGAGTTGTTTCAGTTATACAAAGCATGCACTAAGAACTGGCACCTGAAAGACTGTGCGCCTTTAGTCAGGCTGTAGTAACGTTTTGCACACTTCAGTTATGTATATGCTGATTGGATTTTGGAGTGTTGCTGTAAATGCAAAGCACAAAGCAAAATAAGCACTTTTTAAAAATAAGTATTCTCACCCTTCTGATACTATAAAAAAATATAAAAATAAGTAAATAAATAAATATTGTATAGCAATACTCTGTTAATATATTTGCAACAATACTTCACTTGGATAATTAAGCTTAATAGTGACAGTGAAGGCCATGAACTCATGTGTTCTTTCTAATCAGCTTTCATTTGTCAGTGCTCACTGGCTCAACATGCAAATTGAATTTTGCCTTAGATGTAAAAGCATTGATGTTTTACTAAAATAAGCCTGTTTTTCATGATATGTATCAAAATGCACACACACACACACACACACACACACACACACACACACACACACACACACACACACACACACACACACACACACACACACACACACACACACACACCTACATACACACCACTATAATGGCCAGGTTATCTGTTATAAGGATCTTATGGCTTAATAGGCTGCTTTGATGACCTGTTCATCACTGGCTCTTAAAGTTTAGTAAATGTCACAGGAAAAGATCAGCACATTGCATTCAGAAAGTGGAGGGGGCACTTAATTCAGGGTTATTACTGTAAAGGGCTGCATGATTATCCCAAAATTGGTCTTTATTTCTTTTGATATAATTGTTTGAATTTAACATTTTGCGAACTGTAATGAAACTATGTACAAAAAAAAGGAACGTATCAATGAAATAAAAACAAAATTGAAACTAACAATCCATTGCAGAAACGTAAACTAAACTGACATTAAAAATACTGAAGTATTAAAGGTAGGGTAGGCAATTTTTTTTTTGTGTGTGTTATACTGGTTGAAAATATCTTCACATCCTGATAGCAATCAATAATAGAAGTGGTCTAAATATTAAAACTTGTATCTTCTGTGGAAGTCTCAGGACCAATAAGAGACTATCCTCCAAAAAAAATGACCTTATAGGTCGTTTTTCAACCACCTTATTATGACCTATATTTGCGTTTTAAAGTCATGCACCCTCTAGCTGACATAAAAACAATGACAGTGTCGTGTTACGTCTGTTGTCATGAAATGACGTATGAGACAAAATGTGTGTTCATTTAAATGCAATTTGTGGACTTTTTACACCATTTGTCCTATTTCCATTTAGCAAAAAATATTTTTTATTGGATACTACACCCACACCACCCCTAAACCTACCCTTAGTTATTTATATTGCATATACACTTTATAAGCACATGTGTTCCCTGGGATCGAACCCATGATCACATGATCACATGATTCAATATAGTTATATATTGCAATGCTCTGCCAATTGAGCAACGCGAAACCCAAAATATGACACAGTTAAAAGGGTGCATTAAACAATGCATTAATATGAAAGTGTCCTGTTGTGGATAGGGACACAACTTTAGTAAACACTCCTATAGGTTGTATTTCAGGGAAGTGACAAACGACCTATATAGGCATATTGGTTGGAGAACATGTTGGTATTTCCATACCTCAGCGCACCCTGGTCACGCAGACATCACACATTATCAGTGCGTTCCATAAGGCTATGCAGAGTTGTGGACAGACAGTCCCCGGCGCTGCAGACAAACAGCAGCCACCTTTTACAGTTCATCCTGAACCAAAACAACAAGCTTATGCTGCATTCATGGCATATTGTAACCGAGATGGCAACCCGTGACATTCTACCTGGAGCTGTTCACGTCCTCAGACTCGGATTTATACGTTTGTATGTCAACACCGAAATGAATCTGCAGCAGTCAGGTTCTACAAGTCAGAGCTCTGTAAGTTGTTTATGTTCATTTTTATTGTAATGTTATGTTCTTTGAGACATGAGGTAATTTAACGCTGTCTCTCGTCTCGTGATGCTTTGCAGAATCTGCTGTGTGCGTTCATGTCTTTTGGAGGAGGCATGGAGAATTGCCTACCCTACATTTAAAATAAAAACAAATAAATAAATATAACTTTGCTGCTATGTTTCTGTGAAGAAATAGCAAGAAGCAAACTGATAAACGAGGCTGATTGTGAACATGTCACACTATGCGATCAGCGACTTAATTTTGCGAGAATGAGAGACCAAACAATGAGAAATTTATATAGTCTCAGACAGCATTATCATTGACAAAATCCAGCAGTGAACTCAAGCCATAGATGTGGGCAGACTTGCCCCCAGTGAGGAATATAAGGTCCTTTCAGCACGGTGAGGGTTCCCAAAGCACAGCCTCAGGCTGGATGTCAGAAATACCGCAAACCTTACTTTTCTACTCGACTTAAAAACTGGAACTATATGGAATGGAGAAGAATCAATGGAATAAATGATTATTTCTTAAAATAAAGTTATTGTCCACTGTCTTACAATACCTACATGAACCAAATTAGTTTAGTTACAGTTATAACTTAAGTCTTCAATAAAAGCTTTTAAAATAAAATCATTGTTTCAAAATCAATATTTAGATTTGGATTATGACACAATACATGAAATATGCATTCTGCTAATTATGTGTGAAGAAATAGGTCTGATGTGGGTGTTAGTTCCATGACTGCATGACCTTCTAACAGTTCTTTTGAGAAGTAGTCTACAATTTCCCCCTTCAGTGTGTCAACAAGGGGCAAGTGGAGCGTGGGGCCTGGGTACTTTTAACGGGGTGAGTGTTTTTACACCCTTCAATTAGCCTCCAAGGGTACGGATGACCTCCATGTTTTCTCCTGACGAGCACTCCCTGGCCCTCTTATCATCTACCCACTCACTTTGCTCTCCTGAGGAAGCAAGTGCTCTTTTAGAGCAGAGGAAAATAGACATGCTATTTTACATTATGAGTGAAGCATCAACTTAGTCAAAAGTATTACTTCTGTATCGATGACAGTAGTGGTGGATGAAATTTATATAATTCTGGTTGATGACAATATAGTGTAACATGACTCCACAATAACACGCAGAGTGGGCATTTTCAATGGATGTGTGAATTGTGCACAGTGAATTGTGAGATATGCTCAACTTTATGCAAATGAGAAGCGGAAAACACTGGGTGGCAGCAAATAGCTGTGACACTTTCCTTGTGAATTAAATTTTATCTTTATTAAATTAACACTGTATCTTTACTTTGAGCATCCAGAAACAAAGCTTGCACCATTTCAATTGTAATCATGTGTATATGATGATAATACTGGTTGTGTGCTGAAATAAACTTACTGTAACGTAGTCCGTAGATACGGGAAGAAGGAGGTGGGAACCGGCGAACATTCAACATAACTTTAATTCCAAAATAAACAAAGAACAAAAGGAAAGTGTGCCGGCCACACAAACATAATAAAACATAAAATCCAGGCCTGGTCCTCTCTCGTCCTTCACGGTCGTCGCTCCTCCTTTTATGCCTCCGGAGCTCCTCCGTGAGAGACTCGAGGCCGGCGCGCCTCACAGGTGATACTCATTATCACTCGCGCCACCGGCCTCGCGCTGTTCCCTCACGGCTCTCGCCCGCCCTGCTCGTCACACTTACTCGTTACAGACACACCCCAAAGCGGAGTCATGGAAGCGTTGTCAGCGGCATTGAGCGTTTTGCCGCTGCAGTGTAAATACACTGTTAGAGCTACTACATGGAACAAATCACAACATTGGTTCTTTGCTTGTGAGCTGACTTCACAATTTATCTTTTGTGAATCTTAAACTATTTAAAAATTAAATCCTTTCCCCACATAACAAGGTCAATCAGCTGCCAACAAGGCCATTAAAACTGCTTAGAGAATGTCTAATTGCAGCCAATGCAAAACAGCCAGAACCAAATAAAATATTTCATTTCCAACATTTTTATTTCCTCTTTAAAACCTACTTCATCTTAAGTTTCTACAGGTCTTTATAGTGTTTCAGAGTCAGAATTACAATGCTTTTGTGCTAGCAAAACCTGGCCCATAACCGCTCCCTATTGTAAATGGCTGCAGGCGGCATTACTGCTGCTGTCTAACCTATCGCAAAACAAGTGTTCCTTCTCCTCTACTTAGTCTCCACTTTTCACCCCCAGTAGCGCTCTCATCCTCTGGGTCCTTTCTGTACTTCATCATACCACAAGGGGCTTTCTAAACATTTACACTGAATACTAGCAAAAAACTGGAACTGCTCCTGGTGTTGTGGAGCCCTTTAGATTAATCAGCACCAGCCCTCTGAGAACAAGGAGTAGGGTAAAAGAGCGGGCAGCAGACTGAGTGGTCAAAATTAAACCCATGCCAAATGCAAGTTAAACTAGCTTTGTCAAATAAGAGTTACTTGCCAGCTGGCCGGTAACTACATGATGCAAATGATTCAGATCAAATATATACAAACCCTCTACTAAAGGAAACATCTGCTGCATTTTTTTCTTTTTCTTTTTTCTTTGTGTGGAAAAATAGCTTAACCCTTGTGCAGTGTTGAAAACCCTATCACACTCATGGTGTTCCCGGTCAAAAATGACCAGCCTGCAAACAATTGCTTATAAATCTCTCTTTATGCTACCTTATCACCAAATATTGGATTCAATCTTTTTGTCAGCTTGTTTTCTTTCAATTAGGACAGGTTTTGTGTTTATTTTTAGAATGGATCGCTCATAGGCCTTATTTATCTGAGCTTATGTACCTCAGTTTTTGAGTGAAAAAAGTGTTTTTTGTGGATAATTTTGCACAAAATATGAAAAAAAAATTGCTCTGTTTATCACACTAGTGTGCTTTAATGTTTAAACGTTTTAATGTTTTGAAATGTATTTGGTTTTTAGTTATTACAAAATGGCACAAAATCACACTTGTGGTGTTCCCGGTCAAAAATGACCGGCCTGTAGAAAATAACTTATAAATCACTTGTTACGCTATTTTATCACCAAATATTGGATTCAATCATTTGTCAACTTGTTTTCTTTAAATTAGGACAGTTTGTGTATTCATTTTTTAAACTGATTGATCATAGGCCTCATTGATCTGAGCCTAACTTATTTGAGGATAAAGTTAATCTACTGTATGTGCAAAAGAAAGCCTGTAATACTCAAAATGGCTTGTTTCTGTACATGAACGTGTGTGTATGTGGGCGGATGCATGAGTATGCATGTATCCACACGTACAGAGGTCTGAGGCCTTTATTTTTGCTTGCCCACATGTATATATGTGAACATAAACATGATGAACACGCTCCTGAACACTAATTGTTTCTCTGATTTTTGACTCACCCATTCATTTTCAATGGGTGGTCATTTTTGACCAATATAAGCTCAGATCAATGAGGCCTACGATCAATCAGTTTCAAAAATAAATACAAAATCTGTCCTAATTTAAAGAAAACAAGCTGACAAAAATATTGAATCCAATATTTGGTGATAAAATAGCGTAACAAGTGATTTATAAACTATTTATGTAGGCTGGTCATTTTTCACCGGGAACACCACAAGTGTCACACTTTTTTCCATTTTGTAATAAATAAGAACCAAAATAAAAACATTTCAAAACATATTTCCTGCTTAAACATAAAAGCACACTAGTGTGATAAACAATGCAAATTTTTTTCATATTTTTTGTAAAATTGACAAAATTATCCACAAAAAAACACTTTTTTTCAGTGAAAAACTGAGGTGCCTACTTTCAGGTAAATGAGGCCTATGATTAATCAGATGCAAAAAGAAATACAAAAACAGTCCTAAATGAAAGAGAACAAGTTGACAAAAAAATGAATCCAGTTTTTGGTGATAATATACAGTAGCATAATGAGAGATTTATAAGCAATTTTTTGTAAGACGTTCATTTTTGACCGGGAACACCACAAGTGTGACAAGGTTAAAAAAAAAAAAAAATGTATGAAAATTATTTTTAAAAATTTAGAAGAAGTTATACCCTGTGCGAACAAAGTCGTGAATTTTCTAGTCCAATGTGATAACATAAACTACAATTTTCGGGAAAAAGAAAATCTTCTCCGGGTCAAAATGACCCGAACGCCGCATGAGTGTTAATAATTCAGTTGTCATAGGGGCATCATATTTTTTTTTTTTTTAAATGGATTTTAGTATATTGTAAATATAGTTTAATGGCTGGTAATAAATATTTATGGCCAGTAAATTTAGTGACTACTAACACCTGCCGGTGTGGAAGAATGTTCGTTGTGGACCTTGGATCTTGCAGCAGAGGCACTTTAATGAGAGGGGTGGGCCATGGTGCAACCAGGCAAGATCCTTGTGAGGAAAATGATCTGAGATGTGTCCGCCCCCTGATTTGACAAACAGGAAGACACAAATAAACACACACAGCATGAGAGTAATGCACAAAGACATCCTTTAGAGATACTCAAGCCATTTTGCTTGCAATTATCTACTCTTCAAAGCGTGTAGGATTTATCATTTTATATTAGTTAATGCCTTTAGCCCTGTGAATGTAAAACGTCTGATTAATAGTTTGCTGTTATACACTGCTGTTTTCTTGCCCACTGTAATTATCTTGCCATTGCTGATTAATATAGCTTAACATGCTTGCATGAAATCACCAAATCCCAAATATGACACTGCGGGAGCTTTTTCATACTAATTATATAGTCTTGGCTTGATGTTTCCACTCGGACTAGTAACAGTGGCTTGCACGGACACACTAAATGGCACAAGATCTTTCCACCTGCTCCACTTGGACCCGTTGTTTTGTTTTCTTCGTAAGCCTCTTTGTAAGCATGCTGAACCAATTAAACATCGCCATCCTCAAATGGCAGCATGGCGAAGGAAGCAAGCCATTTGGACTGTGTACATCCTCTGTTGGGTTGATATGAATGTAGTGCAGGGGAGGGCAACTCTGGCCCTCGAGATTCACTTTCCTGCAGAGTTTAAATCCAACCTTAATCAAACACACCTGTATAAGCTAATCAAGGTCTTCGGGATTACTAGAAAGTTACAGGAAGGTAAGTTTAATCCAAGTTGGAGCTAAACTCCAAGTGCAGGAAAGTCAATCTCGAGGGACAGAGTTGCCCAGCCCTGATCTTGAGGATAAGAACCGCCTTGACTGTTCTCAACAGGGCGACCTCCCTAATGCATAACTGGGCACAGTGCATACATCTAATTGGATGGCTGCCCTACATATGTCTAGGTGGAGATTTGTGATGTGCCTCTTATTACATGGAAGGTGACAACAAGACGAAGGAGAGTCAGGAGAGGTTTGCTACACTTCATCAAACACTAGATCAGCAGGGTGCACGTATGTGTGTTTGAAGAAGAAACGGAAGAGCGAGTGTCAACAACGTTGCTGATGTACCGAGGATCAAATTGATAGCTTAGAGTGACTGCAGATGAAACAATACATCACATTTAACAAGCTGCAATATGTTTACTCTCGCTATTCGACTCCCTTTTCTGAATCACAAACCTGATGTTCCTTATCAGTTCCTGAAGCATTTTCCTTGAGTGCTAAATAACAGCAGGAGCAGGGATTTTGGAAATGACATGGCAGCAAATGGGAGATTGACAGTATTCTATTGAAGCAACTGGGAAGCCGGGCACACACAGAGTTTCAGTAATGATTCGCCATAAATACACTCCAAGCTCGCTGCCCAATGCAGTTATTGCCATAAACAGCCTTGTGCATATCATGAATGCATCTGCATTAATTTACTGACAGCTTGTGGGTCTTTTAAGCCATCGTCAAGAAGGATGATGAAGTCCCAGAGCTTATTTACTGGGTCGACCATACCACATCCTCCATCTCAACAACAGCTGGGTGCCGATCTGCCCTCCCATGTGGGAGCAGAACCTGGACGCCACCGACGAAGCCAATTAACTGCTCATAATCCTTTACACACTTCTCATACTTCTGTAACCTGCTGTGACATAAGCACCCCATTTCTTTCTGTCTGTCTGACAGACTTAGAATGTAATCCCAGTCTGTTCACTACGGTACGGATCCAAGCCGAGAGTGTGGTAACACGGCCATTGTTGAAATAAGTGTAGCCTGTCAGACGTTTGCACACACATTAATGAAACAAATATTAATTTAGTGAGAAAGTTGATCGCTTCTGTTCTACACTTATTCTTTGTCAAAGGGATCTTAAAATATGTTTGTTGTATTGTAAATCTTAGATCTTCAGTTTTCCTTGCTAATACATGTCAGTTTGCAAACTTGTTTAGGAAAGAAGTGAGAAAGAGAATAAAGGGTCATTTTTCCACACTTGAGTAGCTTATTTTCGCTGTAGCTGGTGCCATAAAGGATTTCCACACCAGGCTAATTTGAAATATATTAAAGTGAGCTTACTGCAAGGAAACCAATTTCGCTCGCCTTTGCTGGTGCTCCCTGACAAATGTAGAAATGTAATCAATTTAGCGGAGCTAAAAGTGCTGTGCTATCATTGTGCTAATTTCAATTATTGTCCCTTTAGCCCGGTGTACGATTAATGCTGTGGGAGAACTTCGCTTTTACACTACTTGTCTTCCTTCTGATTTCAAATCATTTTAAAACAAAACACTTTACACTGAGGAGAGAATGTGATCTTATAATAAACTACATAAATAAAGTACTTATATTTCATTAAGTACAAAAACTAATTAATAAGTAATCCAATTAAAATGGCCCATGAGTGCTATTTTTTATGCTTATTAGAGTATCATGTTGGTAACAACATGCTAATGTCACAATCTACTGGAATCAATGGTGCTGACTATATGAAGCGCGTTAGTAACACTTTACAAAGGTGAAATTCATTAATAGGCATCATAAAGAGTCAACTACACTTTTACAACATTTATTACTATTGGTTAATGTTAATTTATAAATAAACTATTGTTTAATGATTTTACTGTTCATTCATAATACATTAATGTTAGGTAAAACTTTACATTAAGGTTCCCTTTGTAAAGGGGTTATAAAGGTGTTTGTTAATGAGTAATAAGTCATTTACAAATGCATTATAAATCATTAATAATGCAGTTACAACTGCATGAATAAAAAGGGCGACTTTAATGCAATACCTTCCAAATAGTGAGCCGTTTTTAACTCACATGTTATAAATGCTTAATAGATGTGTTTTTATTAACAATTATTTAATCCAAAACCAGATTCCTGGTTTATTTCATGATGAAGCAAAAATTGACTATCAGACCATTAGACTGAAGGGTGTTGTATTTGTGGTTTTCCTAATATCTTATTAATATCTCATGACTGACACTTTTCTTACTATGTTGCTTACTAGAAGTTACTGTCTTGCCCATGATACTCTCCAAAAAGGTCATGATGCCTATTCACAGCAGTGTATAAAAAACTGATTTCTTTTTTTTTTTTAAGATGAAATTCCAACTTTATTTTGAAAATAAAACATAAGATAATAACCATAACTTGATGAGATATTAATAATGAAAAAAAAATAATAATATTCCAGTATTAGTTAGCTGTGAACCTTAATGTAGGGTGGACACTTGTGAACCATTTATTCATGAGTTATAAACATTAATAACCTATGAAAATGAACCTTAATGTAAAGTGGAACCCTGTGAATCATTTATTAATGAGTTATAAACATTAATAACCTGTGAAAGTGAACCTTAATGTAAAGTGGAAACCTGTGAACCATTTATGGGTAAGACAGAAACTTCTGGTAAGCAACATTGTAAGAAAAGTGGCAGTCATGAGATATTAAAAAGAACACCTGAACTGAACACCCTTCAGTCTAATTATGATAGTCAATTTTTGCTGCATCATGAAAAAAAAAACAGGAATCTGGTTTTGAGTTAAATAAGTGTTAATAAATACATTTATTTAACATTTATAACGTGAGTTAAAACGGCTCACTATTTGGCAAGTATTGCATTAAAGTCGCCCTTTTTATTCATTCAGTTATAACTGCATTATTAATGATTTATAATGCATTTGTAAATGACGTATTACTCACTAACAAACACCTTTATAAACTCTTTACAAAGGGAACCATAATGTAAAATGTTACCCAATGTTAAAAAAGTACCTGATGCATTAAGTTGCAGGTGTGTGTCAACATGGATACCAGTTATGAAGTGTGTGGCAACACATTTTGTGATGCAACAATGCGCAAAGCCAATCTTGCATAGCTAGAAGCTAATAACTGAACGCAAATGTGCATGCTGATCATGTACTCACATTCTGCCGTAAAATATGTTTTTGTTTTTAAAAATGTTTTTCAAGCTGTAAATGTTCTGTAGTCTTGAAACTCAAGCATAGTTTGAAGTTAGAGGTTGCTGCGAGTTATGGGAAGTTTAACTTCTATGTTATCACTTCTAATGCTGCTGTAATTATTGAAGTGACAAAGATAAAGACCATCCAGGGTTCCACCTTAGCTTGAGTTTGTCATAGTGTTCACCAGGGACGTGCACAGGAATTTTGAGGGGCAGTTGCTCTGACCTAAAAAAAGGGCACTCCCCTACCAACGCCAACGAGATACCAACCTTTCGCGAACTTGCTTCCAACACTCGTTCTCATGGAGGCGCGGTGTGCATGGAAGGGAGGGGCTGTGCGCGCGCGAGTATGTGAGAGAGACGCATGAGTGAGGGACGCAGGGAAATGAAATGTAGATGAACGTTTGCTCTATGAAAGACATTGACAAAGACGAAAAATAAGGACATTTAATCTATAATTTTATTTTAGTTAGTTTTGCCAAACACACATTACAGTTTTGGTTATCGTTTTTTTTTTTTTTTTGTAATGCCTCGTTTTTATTTTTATTTCAGTTAATGACGGTGTTTTTTCCCACCTAGTTTTCGTTTTTTCGTCCGTTTTCGTTAACCATTATAACCTTACTCACCTTTCCGACAACGTTAAGTCGTCTCACCCGACAACCGCGACAATCTCCTTCTAGTGCCGCTCATGCTCAGCTCAGGTGCCGGTCGCGTGCAGCGCTGCAGCCAATGAAACAGAGTTTGCCCTTCCCCTACTGACTTTCACTTTCGGACGGGAGCCCAAATATGGAATTGAATGAGGCTTTGCAATTTTTTTTTATTTATTTTTTTATTTTTTTATCTAGGCCTACGTGAAATTCTGCATTTTTTTTTTCCACCTCGGAAGGGCAACGTGAGTCGAGAAGGGCATATGGGCAGTTGCCCGGGCAACCTGAGCAACCCCCCTGTGCACGTCCCTGGTGTTCACACTTTCTGGGTACCAGAATAGTTGGACTTCTCTCTTTCTGCTTCTGGGGTTTTGGAGTCAAATCTTGTCTGCTGTTATGGTAGATTGTCCTGTGACCGCATGAGAAGAACCACATGTCAGATTTGCAGGTGGTAAATAAATTGCAAGTGACCCTGTTTGTCATTTTAACTTAATTATGAGTGTTAGGCTGGTTTTAGTCTGGTTATCTACTGCTAAAATTCTATGAGGGTGAATCTTTCAAAAACATGTCAAGATCATATTTCACCCCAAAATCAAATGAAAAACATTATTTTGCATAAAGCATATTTTGGGATTATTATTATTATTATTATTTACACTGTTATATTGGTTTCATGGCAATTAAGTACATTTCAACCCCAAATTCTTAAAGCTGCAGTCTGTAAGTTTTGCCTCTTTGTCACCATCTCTGTTGGTCTGTTGGTGTTTTGATCTTTCTTTTGACTGAGACAAAAAGCATTACAATAAATCGTACTGCCAATGGTGGATAAATCTAACAATGGCTTAGCTCAGATCACGTTAAACTGTACAAATTATTATTATTGCCATACTTTGTTCTCAAATTTTTAATGTTAACAACATCAGCATTGCTATGCGTATTTAGTTTGTATTATTGTTACCTGTAGATTTCCATTTCTGTAGCCACTCCGAAGTCTTTTGCTTTTGACAACTAGTGAATCTCCAGTTGTCACTGATGATTGTCATTCGGACCTTTCTGGATTACAATCTGCCATCAAAGTGATAAGTTTAATTATTGCAGCTGCTGTGAAAAAAGGCTATAAATGATCCAGACTGTCCTCCAAAAAAAAAAAAAAAAGTTTTTTTTCAAGCACCTAATTACGACCTATATTTACATTTTAAAGTCATGCACCCTCTAGTTGGCGTAAAAATAATGACAGTGTCGTGTTACGTCTGTCGTCATAAAATGAGGTATGACTGTCATTACCAATCAAAATGCATGCAATGTGTGGACTTTTTACACCATTTGTCCTATTTCCATTTAGCAAAACTTTTTTTTTTTTATTATTAACGACTACACCCACCACCCACAAGTACAGTTTTCTTTATTTTGGATAATTTTTATATAATAATAATAATAATAAATACAAATAAATCCATTCATATTTTTTTCATTGGATTCTCATTACTATTATATAATAACTTATTAATGTTAACACTTTATTTTAGGGTATTTTAACTAGTTGCTTATTTGCATGCATATTACTAGAATATTGGCTATTTAGTAGTACTTATTAAGCGCATATTAATGCCTTATTCTGCATGACCTTATTCTACATTCTTAATACTAACCAATACCTTAACTTAACAACTACCTTACTAACTATTAATAAGCAGTAAATTAGGAGTAGTTAATAGTGAATACATGTTCCTTACACTAAAGTGTTACCGATGTTTATCATAGCAAAACACACATAATCACCAGTTGTTTCAGACTGCATTCTGGTGGTTTATATTAGTTTATATAACCCTTTGAAATTGTTTAAATGTGGTGGTGTGTACTTGTCACTTTTTAAGTGTACTTCTCTGCTCACTGCTACGTATTGATTTTATTTTATGGCTTTTTTTTATCACATCTAATGCATAGATACATATGCTAGCCTCCATGTGGTTCATACTGCCATATTTTCAATTACATTCTTGCCAGCTGACTGGACATTTTTCCGAAGTTTGAAAATTGTCTCAAGGACCATTATTCCCTCCATTGATCTGAAGAGCTGCAGAAGGGCAAAGTGTAGTGGAATCTCAGTTTTCCATCAGTCTGTCATGGTTGGTGATGTCATAATGAGCTCCGCACTTACCAATCTCACCGTACAGTTCAGCGGTGTGGAACTGGCTAATGGAGCTTCAGGTGAATGTGAACCTGACTTGAAAAGGCGGGTCTTAATAACAGCAAGTAAAGAGGATAATTTCTGTCAGATGTCATAGTTTACTTTCATATCTATGTGACTGACAGTCGTATCAAGCATGTTTGATTTTAATAAGCATCAGCTGAGGAGAGCACAGATGGCCTCTTTTCATTCCTCCTTTTTGTTTCACTCTCCATTTATTAATGTTAATTTCTACTTCACGGTTTGAATTTCATTATTCAAATGGTGTTTGTATTTTTATCAATAAACAGTTGTATCAGCTGTGTATTGTTGAAGCAAATGTATGAAAGATCCCGGACGAGCCCCTATTTCATTATGACTCAAGGAAAGCAATTAAAATAATAATATTTATAATAATAAAGACGTTGAAAGGCACACATGAATGCCAAGTTCTCAAATCTCAAATGTACGATTTATTAATCAAAGATTACAGTAACTCTACAAAATAAACATGCTTTTGTATCTATATAATGCAGGGCACAAGGATGCATGTTAAATGTTCTATTGCAGTGTTGGAAGTCCTTAAGACAAAATACCAAACAGGAACTCAACAGAGAGGTTGAACCCCAACAAAATCTCACATATGTCTCCTCAAGAGGTTCAGAAAAGAACTTGGTTACACTTTAGTATAGGGAACACATATAAACCATTAACTATGACTTTTCCTTCAATAAACTCTTAATTTACTGCTTATTAATAGTTAGTAAGGTAGTTGTTGTTACAGGTGTGGTTGCAGCATAGAGGATTCAGATTCGGACTTCAGTGAAGATAGGTTTATTAAACAACTTAACATAGAAACAGGACAACTACACCATATGCAAACAATACAACAACATCAAGACACTTGACATTTGACTTGACATTTGATAGTCAACAGTGCTTTGATCTGCCTGCATTGACACTATTCTTTAAGAGCTGCTGTGCAGCCAAAATTATGTACCATTTATCAATGTAAAGCCGCTTTGACACAATCTACATTGTAAAAAGCACTATATAAATAAAGGTGACTTGAAGGTGACTTGATCAAGAATGGACAAGGAGTGCAAGGAGTAAGTCAAACATAAAGGGAGTGCTAATGACGAAGACTAGGTGCAGGGAATGCAGGGAGAGCAGGAGAGATGATGAGGGAAGTGAGTTCAGGTGTGGAACAGAGAGGATGATGGGAAACGGAGTCCAGGACAGGCATGACTGTAACAGTTGTTAAGAATAGGTATTGGGTAGGATTAAGAATGTAGAATAAGGTCATGCAGAATAAGGCATTAATATGTGCTTAATAAGTACTAATAAATAGCCAACATTCTAGTAATATGCATGCTAATAAGCAACTAGTTAAAAGACCCTAAAATAAAGTGTCACCAAGAACTCAACCATTTATTTAACTGCTTAGATTTGCCAAGATACCAAATCAAAATCTTTAGTTCTCAGTATGACAGTTCAAAAAATCTTCCAGATTATCCAGACACCCTACATTTAAAGTTGGTGCCATTTTCTTTTAAGTAAAAAAAATAAAAAAATAAAAAAATCCGAAATATCACAAAACCTGTCATAAGCCACTTCTTGTCACCGTAATAGTCGTTTAGAGTAGGTGCATCAGCTCTAGAAGGTCACAATTACTCAAAGACTCAGATGGCAGTCAAGGGAAAACCCAAGGTACATTTAGAAAATTGTGTTAATGCAGGATCATTGTAGAGCTGCAGGGCTTGAAAAATTGTTCTGGCATTGAATCAACTACTGAATTAAATAAGAGAGAGTGGGTTTATGACTGGAAATGCATCATATACCACAAAAGTGGAAGACAAAAGGCTCTAATAAGGCCTTATGCATCTGTAATGTAGTCATATAAGAAAACTTTTAAATGATAATTTTATAATTTTATTCAGTGCTACAGGTTTTTGGATCAAAGTTTCATTAGTATTGTTACTGGTGGGAGTAACTTTTTGTTTTATTAATGGTTTATAACACACTGCTGATAAATCAAAATTTCACTTGTTTTACGCCCTATGAAAGTCAAAAACGCTCCTGTTCACCTTCATGTCTCTGAGTCAGCCTGTGTGTGTCGGGTCCCTCTCATCACAGACTGAACAACTGATCATTCCTGCTATAGACTGTCCATCTAATGAGGCCATTTTACTCAGCTGACCAGCACAGCAGAGACAGCGCAACATCAAAGTCTTCTGTTATACAGTCATGTGCCTGTTTTTTTGTGCCATTCACTGAGTCACACACACACACACACACACACACACACACACACACACACACACACACACACACACACACACACACACACACACACACACACACACACACATCACCTCCGCCACTGTATTCTGATAGCACATGAAAATACTGAATCTCTTGTAGAAAATCAATTTTTCTCTTTTTCTCACAGTTTAGTGAATTGGCTTGGCTTTTGTCATTTTTCTTTAATGAATGGCTTCACCTCACAGGTGAGGTCCGACTGCCTCGTGGCGCTCCAATAGATCACATCTATCTTTGTGAAGATATAAATAACTGTTAAAAGAAAAAACACATAAATTATGGATAGAGAGGTTGGTATCCTCTTTTTTTATCACACTTCGTTTCCTCAGTCACAACAGAGATAACACCTGGCTGCTCCTCCCACCTATTCTGCTGTGTGACGGGCCGCACTGGCGCGACGGGACAGATTTGTTATTTCCTCCAAATAAATTGACTTCAAACAGATGAATAGAAGTGGCTAAGATTTGCTGAAATGTACTGTGACATGATAACAAATTACATTAAATCAAAATAGAAAAGAGTGAGTGGAGAAGCAAGTCCATCTTTGTCATTCATTTGCCACCATTTGATAGCCCAGCAGGTGCTTCAGTAAAAACAATCTTCGTCACTCAAATAAAATAGAAAAAAAAAAAAAAAAAAAGATAAATTAAAATTTGGAAATGTAAAATAAACTTCTGTCTTTAATTTTTTAGTTTTCTTTTCTTTCTTTTAATGGGAATGTTGTAATGCGTCATGTAGTTCCAACACACTATCACTCTTCGAACATTTCTCTGTGCAACAGAACAATTTAGATTCACCGCATTTCAAAAAATTCCAAAAGATTGGTTATCATCGCACCTTGTTTTCAGTAGATTTTGTAAAGCCTTCGTTATCTTCAGTCTTTCTGAAGGCTGTATTTTACATGTTTTTTTTTTGTTTGTTTTTTTTCATGCAAATTTCGAAGTGTTGTCGTGAATAGTGTTCCCACAGCTAAGCAGTTAGAGAAATTCAGACAAGCTCAAGACAGAGACAGAAAAAGTTCTACTATACATGGATTTTTTTGAAGTTGTTTGCAATCTTGAGCTGAAAAACTGGTAATTAATTCATGAGATAAGGACAACAGCGTTATTATTTTTCTTTTTTGTTGTTATGATCTCAATAAAAGCTATGTTAAATTTTACACTGAGAAGAAAATACTTCTTATAGTCTTTAAAAAGATTTATTATAATTAATATTTAATTAATATTTTGTTGTTCAACTGTTTTATAAAAATGATTTATTTATTATTTAAAACCATATGAAGATGACTAGCTTCTATTTATTCTAGCTTCATGCATTCTTTTTTTTTAACAGTTGAATGTAAGTTTCATTATAAAGCAACATCTTGTTTTTGTCAAAGACTAGGCAATGCTTTTATTTATTTATTTATTTATTTATTTTTTGCCTGTGTTGTGATCTGAAGATTCTGAACTCCCCAACTGTGAAAGATGGAAAATTCTGTCAATGGCTGGAAAGCGTTGTCTCATAAATGATAGAAAATTCTGTCAGTGGCGGGGAAATGATTAAGGGAACATTGGTCATGAACTGTCCTGAAAGGATCCATTTGAAGCAATGTCTATGATTACATTTTCATACAAATGACATAAAATTGACACTTTGTTTTAATTTTCAATATTTAAATGAAAAAAAAAGTGTCACATGGAAAAATTATGTTTATCATACCTTCTAATCCATAAAATTACAGTCAGAATTTTAAGTGTACATGACAACACTATACTAAAATGTGAAAAACAAAATTCCTTCGCTTTTTCCGCATACAAACGCAAGGATCCGTGAAAACAACTAAAACACTGTGTTATTCATGCCAGGCCAGTAGTTGGCGATGTCACTTGGTAAAGAAACACTACTCACCTATTGAATGAACAATAGAGGGTATGCAGCTGGACTGAGTGGCAAAAGAACCTGCTGCATGACTACATTTAATAGGGGAATCTGCAAAAACACGAGTAAAACAAATGATTACAGTAAAGGTTGGGCTCAAAGTTTTCCTTATAACATGTCAGAGAAACCTAATCCATGGATATTGACATGCAGTCAGGAATCGTGTTTCCTGACATTTATATGTGCCTGAATTCTACGCCCGGGAAATACATAAAGCAAATCTGCCTGTGAACGCTTTATATAACTACAATATAGGTAGGTCTAAATCACTTGTGATCATATCAATGCTATATATATATTATCATATCGTCCAGCCCTAAAACTTGTATAGTTTTTGTCAGTGTTTATTTTAAAATATCCAATTATGCAGAATATAAGATGGTACAAATTTAATTGATGAATTGTCAACACAATATATAACAATACAATATATAGGGTATGATTTTACGGCAAAACCCAACATTTTGACACAAAATGATAACTGCAAATCCACGTTTCTCTACCTGGAGTCCAGTTATATCTGTGAATTTCAGCAATCAATTTGCTTCTTTTTTTTTGTAGCTTTCGGCAGTCTTTAACAATATACCTCAGATTTTGTTTCAAAGCTATTTGTAGTCAATCGCAAAGCTCTTTCCCATTTTGGACCTGTTTTGTGTGTTTTTCGTGGTATTCACGCTAAAAATCAATGTTGGCATTCAGCATTCGCTTTTTGCCACTCAGTCATAACAGCCAACGGTGCCATCACGTGCATACCCTCTATAGTAAGATGACATCACTAGATCACCATTGCAGTAGACTAATGAAGATATTGAAAGCTCAATAACTTAAAAAATAAAAACATTTAGCCAGTTTATGTGCGACACCTGTGGCCAGCCATGTGCTTCGAGGATCAGCCTCAATTTCCATTGTAGGACGCACCAACAACAACTTTGACGAGATATGTCGTGTCAACAGCTCAGACCAATATTAGCTTTTCTTTACAAAGTGACATTGCCAACTACTGGTCTGGCATGCATGTTACAGTGCTTTTAATTGTTTTCACAGATTCGCGTCAACTTGGTTGTTTTGACAACATTGCAGTTTTTAGTACTTTGTTGGGTAACACTTTAGAATAATGGTCCGTCATTAATAAGTAACAATGCGGGAAGTAATGCAGGACTAATGAGTAGTTCTACATTAACACATCAGATACTACTATTAACTAATATAGAAACAAGCTTAACTAATCAGTAATAGTTAACTAATCAGTAATATCAAATTTGGGACTAAGATAGTTCCTTATTAGCTAATCAATAATTAGAGAATGAGATTGGCATCATTAAGAACTAATAGGTAACTATGACAAATTATAAAGAATTACTACTTAATTACCTATCACAACATTAAAGTGTCTGAGATGTGAGCAGTTGTCTTTTTTTACTCTCAACGTGGTTATAAAATGCATCATTAATTACTCAAATGTTACAAAGTAACTATGCAGGAACTACTAGTGATCAGGACCATTATTTTAAAGTGAAAAACATCTTTTTCACTGTAAAATAATGGTCCAAATCACTAGTAGTTCTTGAAGATTGTTGTTTTTTACTCTCAACGTGGTCATAAAATGCATCACTAATTACTCAAGTACCTAGTCATTCTTTAAGAAGTACTAGTGATCTGGACCATTATTTTAAAATGAAAAAATATGTTTTTCACTTTAAAATAATGGTCCTGATCACTAGTAGTTTCTGCATAGAGACTAGGTAACACTTGAGTAATTAATGATGCATTTTATAACTATATTCAGAGTAAAACTTATGACTGATTATGTCTCAGACACGATAATGTTCTTTACAATTTGTCCGTTAGTTAATAGTTATTATCGATGGTAATCTCATTAGGTAATTATTGATAAGCTAATAAGGAACTATCTTCTAAATTTGATATTACGTACTGATTAGTTAAGCTTGTTTCTATATTAGTTAATAGTAGTAGCTGAAGTGTTAATGTAGAACTACTCATTAGTCCTGCATTACTTCCTGCATAGTTACTTATTAATGGCGGACCATTATTCTAAAGTGTTACCCTTTGTTGTTGTGTTAATGTACCCTAAGTTTTGTAGATTTCTAACAACTGCCAATTTGTACAGAACTGGTCTTCCCTGCAAATCCAGCCGAAGGGCAGACTGTCTGATGCAAAATGAAGTGTCCAAGAACCCCAGAAATTCATCATAGGATCAGCTAGTAAGTCTTGAAGCTGTTAGTGTCAAAGTGCACACTTCTACAATCAGAAAGCAATTGCACAAATTTGACCTACATAGGAGGTGTGCCAGCAAAAAGCCTTTGGTATCTAAAAAGAACATTAAAGCAAGACTACTTTTCCCCCAGTGAGCATATAGTCAAAGACCAGGCATCTTGGAATAATGTGCTCTGGACAGACAAATCAAAGATAGAGTTTTTTGGCCACAGTAACAATAGACATGTTTGGCACAGTCCAAAGACAGCTTTCCATGAGAAGAATCTCAAACCTACTATGGTGGTGTGGTTGAAATGTTATGGTTGGGGTTGCTTCACTGCCTCAGGGACTGGACAGCTTGCATTTATTGATTCAGCTATGAATTCTGCATCATATCAAAGAGTGCTGGAAGATAATGTAAGGCCATCTGTACAAAAGTTGAATTGAAAGTAGACCTTTCAAAAGGATAATGACCCTAAGCATGCTCAGAAATCAAAATGAAGAACTAGAAGGTTATGTCAAAGCCTGGATTTGAATCTCATTGATATGTTGTATGGGTTGAAATGGGCAGTACATGCAAGAAAAACATCATACATCATGCAACTAAAAAAGGAATATTGCATGAAAGAGTGGTCACAAATTCCAGCAAGCTGATGTCAGAGATATATTGGTGTGCAATTATGCAAAATATATACAATAAGTTATTTCTAAATGGGGGTAAACTAGCTACTAAGGCCCAGGATGTACTTACTTTTTCTTTTCTTTTCATATCAACTGATTTGTAAGGCCAATTCACACCGCACATACAAACACATTTGTTTGGTTTTGTCTGATCAATGTGTTACCCCTGTTGGCGTCTGTTGGAGTTGGTCGGAGTTTGTTTTCACCTGACTGACCATGTTCAGTCAGTGTTTGTTGGTGTGAGTGTGAACAAGACATTTATTTTTTTTTTGTTATTTTTTAGTTATTTAGTTCAGTTATTTTTAAAATTCTAAATCCAACTGCCAACTTGTTTGTTGGCGTTTGTCTGTGCGGTGTGAATTGGCATGTGCAGGCACTATTTCAAAGAGAATCAAATGTTTGCTTTTCCAAAAATGCAAAAATGCAAAAAAAAAAAAAACTTTTTCACATGACTGTATGACAGCTGTGGTGTAAATGTGATTATTGCTAACATGTGTTGCATCATGCATGTTATAGTTTCATATTTCTATGTGCCATGTACACAGCACTTTCATCATGTTATGTATTTCAAACAATATACTGTAACACTATTTCCGCTGCGGTTACAGCTGCCTATTTGTTTAGCATCATTTTGCAAAGTGCCTGTGTCAAAAATGTTGTGGAACCTGGAAATTGTAGAGGCTTCACATAATGAAGGGAAAACAGCATCACAGAAAGATGTTTTGGTACTACATAGATAAATGTGGCCAGAGCAAATTTATCCTCAAAAGACTATGTTGGAACTTTCCATTAAAGTTGGAATTACCTGAATAATAGTCTCAGCCTCAGATGTCATGCCCACGGACCGTTGGCTGAATGTCTGATGCATATGGCACACTTGGCGGAACTGTGATTGGTTGCGTTACATGTCAGTCAAATGTCCTCTTGGGCAGTCCTTGGCCAATGAAAGCTGCGATAGAGTCCAGACCTTCTGCTGTCAGTCTGAAGGTCTGGCTACGCAAGACTACCTGAATAATAACACACCACGTTGGGCACAAATGAAGATGACTGTTTCGCCCCCTTGGGTACTGGGGTTTGTTACTGCAAATAATGCAAAAAATGCATGTTAAATATGTATAAAGGGGCTGCACACTTACAATGCATTACCCAAACATTTGTGCCTGCTTTGCATACTTATGTAGTGATTGTAGAGACTTGCTGTTGGCTGTTTTGTTCGGAATTGAAAGCGTTCTCCATTAATGCATCATTGTGTCATGCTGCTGAGGAATGTTGATTTATGTAAAAACAGCAGCTAAATGAGAGTCAAGTATCGCTCATGCCATCTGTTGACCTTTACAACCCACGGCTTCTGCTTCTTTCTCACATACACACACGCACATTTACTTGACTTTCAAATGTGTGGAGAGATTTTTTCTGAGGGCTTTATTTTCGCTCAAAGTCAAGTAAATAGTGAAACTGAGTCATGCATTAAATTGGTTACAACGCCTTCTTCTATGCACAAGGGACTGCATAAACACAACCAGCTATTTTTTTACAACTTCCTCAAAACATTTGACACTGTGTCTGATACACACACCAAAAAATTAGATCAAAATGCACTGTCCATTCTTTGATTTTAAGGGCAAAGTAATGGGAAAACAATGAAAATAACCACAAACATGGATAAAAACAGCCAACTGATAATGAAAACCAAGTACATTTTGTTTTGTTTAATGTATTTAGCGAGTATTTCTCAAAACGATGATACTATAGTAATAGACCTAATATTGATACCACAATTAAACAAATTTTTGGTGATGTCTTTTGAAAATGTTGACTGGTAACTTTGTTTTATCAGGTTCAGCATAATACATTGTACAAATTGCAACATATGAACAGTAGACTGATCCTCATAGACGTAAGCACATTTAGTTAGAGGTTCAAACTGGAAAAACTCAGTGGCTCTTCAAACAAATTTTCACACCAAACATAGAGCTAGGAAGCCAAAAAGCTTGTTTTTCTTATATTTAACTCTACAGACACATTCTTGGCACTACAGATCCAAAACGAAAATACAAGTTTGAGCGGTAAGATACATTTTTGGACGGTAATTCTTTCAGTTCTCTCGCCATTGGCAGGTGTATGTAGGAGATAAGTTAATTTTGGAACCTGATGGTGCAGCAGTCTCTGCAAACAAAAAGAAATCTGAGGAATTGTGTGTAGACTCATAAATTGAGAAAACAATGGGGAATATGCAGTTCTGCCAGGGTATCTAGATTGTTTGCTACTAAGAGCCTCAAAGTAAACTCTGAGTATTTAAAAAAAAAAAAAGTTTGTTTTCACACATTTCGCTCACAACAGCTCATATTATCAGCCAATTTGCTACTTGCAGACACAAATCACAATATTTTGAAGGGATGATCAGGTCATCAGATTTTCGTAGCTTGGGCTCATGTACTGTTCTGTAAAATACGCCCATCATTAATGGATGCTCCCCTCCATTCCTCTTTGGCTGTAGTTTGACATGTTTTATAGGGTTTAATGTACCAGTTTATGTCTCAGCACTACTGAGTGCAGTGTTTGCCATGGCAAAAGAAATCCTTCCAATATTTCATACACACATAAATCTATGGAGGGCAGAATGTATACTATAAGTAAAGAATATGTGAATGTCATGCTTTTACTGTGCATTATAGAATAGATAATGTATGTTAATCTTAATGTTTATCATAAAGCCACTGGTCAAACAAAAAGATGTTTGTTAAAAAACCATATTACATAACCCATGGCCAGCAAAACACGCCAATATTTCTTTAGCTTCGCCAACTCCCTTGAAGCACTGTCAATTACATTATTGCATATGCATTTTTATTTATTTATTTATTTTTATTTATTTATTTTATTTTATTTTGCAATAATATCAACATTTATAAATGCGTAGTTTTAAATACATCGGAAACCAATGCGGCGGAAAAAGTGGTCAGGCACTCTATTCTTAAAAAGGAAGGTTCTTTCTCGGTTTATATCTCGGGTTGCAATAATGTTTTTTTTTTTTTTTTTTTTTTCCTCGAATGTGTATACATGGATCTGGATGGTATGTTGGCAAAGAAACAACCCCCCTCCCCTTCACTTTTTATCTCTTAATTATCATTTCCTCGAAGCAGGTGCTGAGCAAGGGATACTCTTGGATGGTTGCCATGGCAATAAGAGCATGCACACACTATTCATCCAGTTGCTAAGGCAAGCATCATCATTGCTATTGCGGATACTTAAAATTAATAATTTGAGCAAACTGCATAACATTAAACTTCAGTGTGTGTAAACATCTGAATTAAATATAACTTAACTGAGCTGAATAACAACACTATTGTCTTCTGTAGAGCTGCTTCACATCTAAAACTGTTTCATAATTGATGGATTTTGCAACATGAATAGGCCTACTGTTATTTCCCTCTTTGTTACTTCAAACCTGCTTTTAATCATTCTGTATTTTATAAAGCACTATATAAATAAAGGTGACTTAATTTGACATGAATGAAGCATAAGAGAGGTTACTGTTACTTTTTTTTAAAAACAATCAGTTAGGCATAGCAATGCCTTCGAAAACACCCAAAACATCCAAACAACTGCATAGTAACACCCTGGAAACCATCCAAAACACCCTAACATAGAAGCATAGTAGAAGTTGGCACAGGCAAGCATCTTATTTTCTTCAAATAACATACTGTAGTAGGTTACATTACATTATAAAGGAGAAATGTGAATTTATTCCCTGACAATGGCTAAAATTGCTAATCCTCAAATGATCTGGCATTATATTGAGGACGAACGCTGTTTCTTTAATGATTTATTTGTGTGATGTGTGTGTGAGTGAGAGAGAGAGAGAGAGAGAGAGAGCGACAGAGTGGTAATTCAGATAATGAGTAAAAAAATGTTCATGGTTTTTCTTGACAGACCTCATCATATGCTTATCAGTCCAGTGCAGAGGTGGAAGAGAATGGGTATTTTTGTCAGTATATATGTGTGAGGAAATGTGTGTATGTGTTTATGTGTAAGAGCAGATACCCACAAAAACTTACAGGGTCAGCTAACTTTACACAGCGTGAGTGATGTGTTTCACTCCCTGCGGCGTTCTGGCTGAGTCTGTGAAAACACATGAATGACTGAGGTTCTGAGATAGCAGTGGGCGGCAAGGTCACGGGTTTGCACTTTGTTGTAATTCAAGGCAGCGATGCTGTGGGCCTCGTCCTCTCGGTTCAAAATGACAAAACAGGCATTATTCCTGCGAGGAGCTTAGCACTGGACTGTGAATAATTGCTCAAACAAAATATTGATACCAACATGTTCAAACTGTCTCTCTTGGCTGTAAAGTGTCACTTCAGGTCTGTTTTGACACAGGTGTTGGGGAGCATGGTTCCCCTGCAGTGATTTTTACCAGCTGAGCGTCCAAGAGATTATGACAGTGATGCAGCCGGCCTTTCATTTGATGCCTGATATACACTTGGGATCTCTCCGCATCTAGCCGTTGTGAATTACTGGCCTTTCTGACGTGGTCCCAGAACTGCTTGATTAGTCCTCATTTGTCATTTCACGTCAGTTGTGAGGCTGTGAAATATTAGCTGACAGGCCTTTGGCAGATTCAACACTAAAGCATCCTATCTTCTGTGGTCCTGGACTCTATAGGATTGCTGCACTAGAAGTGTTCCATTCTCCAAAAGTAGAGAGATAAGCAGATATTAATTTGATTCACGTGAACACCATGGTTGCTGCCATTGTGCCAAAACAGAGACTTTGAGAAGGATAGAGTACAGACTCAATACGTGCTCAACAACATATTCAGTGTATATATTCAGGTTTGTTTTGTGGCTCAAAAAAAGTATATGCTTCATGTAGAAAAATCACCCTTTCTCTTTGCATTTGCACAGTTTTTTTTTCCTTATACTGACTCCACTGGTTCATTCTTGAACTAAACTTTTGCCGGTCTTCGATATGATAGGCCTACCTGTGAGATGTCCGAGGCGCGACAGGTTAACACTCCAACCCGTTCTCATTATGCTGCATGTTCAAGACTTTTGCCCAAAAGTGTCTTTATACACACAGGTAAGTTTAAGACTTTCATTGAGAAACAGTTGCCGTCAATACTTACGCAAAGAGCATGGGAATTTTGGGTATGATTTTCATCTTTAGAATGAGAACAGGTTGTCAACAGAAGAGACTTTGACTTTTACTGATCAGAATTAACAGCCTCTGTTTACCATTAAACATCCATTGTGGAGTGAGGGATTTTTTTCCTTATTTTATTATATTTTAGTGATATCTGCTGTGATATTTCTGTTTTGGCTAATAGAAGTTTTGAATGGCCGGTAGCTAAAAATTTAGTAGCCAAATTGACCGGTGAATAAAAAAGTTAATTTCAATATATTACATTATATTACATTACAATTTCTATATATTACATTTATTAAAATCATAAATTGATGCTGCCTTGTTGGGACCTTGATTGTCCCTGTGGTTAAAGTCCTACATCTACCCATGACCTTAACTATATTTAACCCGCTAATCAGCAAAGGCGTCCTTAATTTTTTTTATAGCATAACAATATGAGCTGCATGTGTTGCAGTCGATGTGCCAATATATCCAAACAATGTGAGAACACCACATCCAATTTCAGTGTTAAGGCCTGTACACACCGGGACAAATATCGCACGCGTTTATCGCCAGCATTTTTTGAGATGTTTTTTTGTGTTCATACCCAAGCGATTTTCACTGAAGATGCACAGAGTGAATGTGCAAATTCACTCCCTGACAGTGTATGGCGCTTGTGCTTAACGGTAGTGCAAATAAACATATTTATGAAATAGACATTCTCAACTATATTTCTTGAATGGAAAAGAAAAAAAAGAAAAATAAGAAATAATACACATATATCGGTGTGGCTAAGAAATGGCAGAGCACCCATAGTGTGCTTCTCAATCAGCTCCCTAGTTCAGTAGTCAGGGCACTGATCATTGAGTCGGCCACATTCATTTACACAGTACTGATACATGACCTAGGAAGCTAGGGAGCTGTTTGAGACGCAGGGATAGTTTGTAGGGGTCTTCCTCATCTACTTACTTCCTCTTCGTCTTCTTGGTATCAATGTGTGCTACGCAAGGCCGTTTTGTGCTTGAGCGCCACCAAGTCCTGTTTTACAGTAACTTCAGCAGCTCCAGGTACATGAACAAAAGTGCCAATCTCTTTGGTCTGTCAGGTTTTAACGCGCCGCATCCAACCAAAAAAAAAAACGAACCCTCTGCGTTTGTTAAAAAATGACACTTTTGCGCCTGCCATTTTTCACATTGGTATGCACAATCACATTGGCGCCTTTTGTTTAGTCATGAGACGTTAAACTAATCGCGTGCAATATTTGTCCCGGTGTGTACAGGCATTTAGGCTTATTAAATACCTATTAAACAGTTTATTACTGTCAAATACCTGTTAGGCACTTTATTTTAAATATATTTTTTATATATTTTCTTCATATTTTATTTGAAATAAATACAATGCAATAAGGGAGAAAAAAAAAAAAAAAAAAAAAAAAAAAAAATATTGGAAAAAGATGAATTTGAACTAAGGTTGGTTAAAAGCTAAATCCACCAGCCTCTCCATGCCACTGATGTCTTTGGCTACTAAGTTAAAAGATGCTGTAAAAAGAAAATAATAAAAAAAAAAAGTTAAAAAAACTGAGTTGTGCAACCCCTATGTTTTTAGTTGCATGGATGACATTTGGTATTACCACACTCAAATGTATCTTTTAAATAAGGGTAAGAACCTTTTTGCATTTATAGGATTGTGTGCAATTATTCTTAGTAACCCACAATACACCCATAAATCACACACACAATTTGTTAGATTGCCCCAGTAAATTAGTAGCCTTCATTTGGGACCTTAGTAAATCAGGTTATATCTGTCTAATAATATATATATATATATATATATATATATATATATATATATATATATATATATATATATATATATATATATATATATATATATTTCCTCATAATTAGTGGTGTGTAAGCTCATACACATATAAGGATGTAGGCTGAGATAAACACATGCCTCATTAGGGCTGTCCAGGTTTCAGAGGGACTGGCAACTAGATGTCACATTTCCCTTCAGCAGAATATTCCAATAGACAGTCCCTTTCTCTCTCTCTCTCTCTCTCTCTCTCTCTCTCTCTCTCTCTCTCTCTCTCTCTCTCTCTCTCTATTTTTTTTTTTTTTTTTTTTTTTTTTTTTTTGCCTCATAGTTAAATTAGGAACACTTTAAATTGAGAATAGTCACCTTTATTAGATCAAATATTCACCTGTCCTGGAGCTAAAGGGACAGTGATAAGGAACAGGAGACCTTGTCATTGACATGCTAAAGTAAACCACTTGGCTATCTCTGAGCAGGGCTCAAACCAGAATGGAATCCTTGAGCCTAGTGCTGTAAGGTTTACCTGCACAGCTATCTCATACCAGCTGGCCTCTGTTATATGAGCGCACAGCTGGCGTCAGAGGGCATTAGACAGATTTCCAGGAACAATTATCACATTATCGCTAATTACGTCAATCAGCTCTGCAGCCACAGACAGAAACTGAATGATTGTGTCAAGAATAGCATCACTGCATGTGAAAATAATTGTCTCCGTGGATTTCCATTTTATTTACACTTAATATCCAAAGTACGCTGTTCTAGTTGTGCGCATACAATAAAAATAAGAGAGAGCCAATGAAATATTAATAATTGATTATGTTGTATTCAATGTATGCTTTTTTACTTTTTTTTTTTTTTTTTTTTTTTTTTTTTTTGAATAGTAAAACAAAATCTGTTGCTGTAGGTTTTTTTTTCTTTTTCTTACAAATACCTTAACCAAGTTCAGTGTTTTGTTTTTTTCCATCATGTTTAAAATATTTAAAAATATTTTCCTCATATTTGGATGTTTTATTGGAATTTGTAGGGTCATTAAAAACATATATCCCCTTCGGATATCTGGCCACTTCTTCAAATGTAGCAGGTTCACCTTCATCTGTGGTTGCACAATTTTGACTTTCATTAATGCAGCCAGAATACATGCTATCTCTAGTGTGTGTGTCCTTATAGAAACAAAGTACTTTGTTTTATGGTCTCCAGAATATGTTGCTGTATGAATATCTGACCATGCAGTATATCAAACGAAAGAACAGAGCCTCTGCTTTCAAGCATCAACAACAAAATAAAAAGATTTTATCCTAGCTTCATGCATTCTTTTATATCAACACTTGAATGTGGTCTAAGTTTCATAAAAAAAGCAACATTTTGAATAAAAAGCAGAGAAAACCTACAGCATGCATAAGTAATGCTTTTATTGCTTGTTTCTGCTCCTTTTTTTCCTGTGTTTTGATCCAGGGATTCTCTACTCTTTCCAAAGTTGCGTAATAGTGGCCACTACCATGGAAAAAAAAACATGGAAACATGGAAAGCCAGAAAATTCTGTCCATGGCAGGAAGAGTTTGATGGAAAATTCCATCAAAATCTGCAGGAAAATAGATCTTGGTTGCCAGAGTTGTCCAGCCCTATAAAGGCATAATTCATAAATGTTATCCATCGTCTTTCTAATTGTGCTCTTCTTGACACTCAAGGTAGTATGACATTTAGCAGAGACATTGAATGTGACACTGGTCAGATGACTCTGGTCATCTGAAAGTGTCATAGAAAATAAAAACAAAATGACAAAAAATAATAAATACAAAAATAAATACATTACTCCAATGCCCTCTGACAGTCTAGTGAAACTCATTAAAAGTTATACGCATCTTTGACTTATCATTAGCATGTACTTACTGACACTATCCTAACATAGTAACTACCACATGACCGGATCTAGACATCACACTTTTTTACTTCCTGTGTTTATTTTGTTCATCATGTCATACAGATACAGTGTTTGGATCCCTGTGTCTGTGTTTTTTGCATTAAAGCTGTCTGTTATGCAATATTAACTCTTTTAATCATTGCAGTTTTTAGCTAAACTAACGCAGTAAACTAATTAGCAGTTTTCAAATGCATTAAACACTGCTCTAAGAAAATGTAACTCCATTTATTTTCACAGAACACTCTTTGTTTTACACAAGGCTTTGGGAAATAAATCTGCTGTCAAAGGAGATAGAAAATAGTTGCTGTCCTCTTATCTCTGGTGGATGAATAAGTCTTGGTCTTAAGTCACATTCGCTGAAAAGGCTCAGGCGATATCTGCAGATAACCGGAAAACATCTGTATCCTTATTTTTCTGCGACATGCAATGCACAGTTGGTGGAAGTGTGTGGGTTCTGACTGATCGCTTAGCTCATTCCCAGTATGGCATGAAGAGCGGCTGTTGGCATGAGTTCAGCCTTCCCAGGTGGCAAATAGAGGGTAATTGGTCCTGCCGGCTCTATTTTTAGGTGAGTGCAAAGAGATACATTAATCAGACCACAGTCATTTCAAGAGGAACTGTTTATGTAATCATGCATTAGACTGGAATCCATTAGTTCAATCTAATCATTTTTCCCCACATCTTCTTGTTCTTAAACAATGAACAGTAACCATAATATACTACGTCCATTTAATAGCGTCACTAAACAAGAGCTGAATGCAAATACATAGTCAATTAAAGTCCATAATCACAATATTTTGTTATCTTGTAGAGCCACCCTTCACAACAATGATTTTTGTATTGTGCCATAAGTTTGTGTATAGTCTCATGCATATTACAAAAAAATTACGTCTGGGTGCACAGGTTTCCAGGGGTATGATAAGCACTTTGGGCCCTGTTTACACCTGGTATTAAGAATGGTTGACCGGATCACAAGTGGACAATGCTACAGATGGTTTGAAGACGAATAACGTAACAAGCACAATGTTCTCTCACCATTGCTGATTTGTAACGCAGTCACCACGTTCAGCGTAGTTTTGTGGTTGTCAGAGCAGAAGCGAAAGCTCTGACATATTTTTTTGCGTTGTCTCCAGATGTATTCATATGTAAATTGCACAAGCTTATTTTGTCTATTAGATCTCTCTCTCTCTCTATTATATATATATATATATATATATATATATATATATATATATATATATATATATATATATATAAACATACATTTACCCACCCATAGACCCTCCCCTCGGAGAAATCAGGACAGATGTGGTTGAAAGTGTACCAGGTGTAAACAGGTATGTGTCTCCCTCGTCTACGTGGTCCGATCGTTCAAGACGCATCTTAACACCTGGTGTAAACAGGGCTGTAGATGTTGCTGGATTTGACAAACTTACCAGGTTCAATCTTAAATCTTGTATTGTTTCAGGCAGTTAGTAGGGATGCCATAAAAATGAAATTTTTGGTTGGCTGAAGGCGAAAATATGCCAGAAATCTTGGCCGAAAATGTGAACAGAATCCATTACTTTCAACAGATAACAGAATGATTGACAAGGAGGCAATGTGCACATGCAATTTAATTACATTTAATAATTAAAAAAATAATAATAGTAATTTTAAAAACGTTCACTGTGCTTGTGCCAATTCACGTTGGTAGCATACTTGCACAGTACAGATTGTGAGACAGTACATAGAAAGAAAAATCATCTATTATCTTAATTTCATTTATAAATTGAAATGATGCCTTTTGCCCTTTGTGAGTGTTCTAGTTCTTGAACATCATAAAAGAGTAAAATTGAAAATAATAGAAAAATCTGATCTGTTTGTTGAAGTCAATATCATTGATACAACACTGACATACATATTTAGATTCATATTGCTGTGTAGTATTTTAACCCTCTGGAGTCTGAGGCTGATTTGGGGCTTGGAGAAGTTTTGACATGCCCTGACATTTGTGCTTTTTTCAGTTGTTCATAAACATATAAATGACAAAAGTGTCATTACACTGTATTCAGCACAAACTAGGCTACAATAATATGTGAGGAACATGTATGTACAATTTGTATTTTTTGCAGCCGGAGGATGCTCTCTGTGCACATTTAGTCCACAAATTATTCTAAAGAAGAAGAGGACATTTCAGGAATGGTGTTTTTAATTCATACTTGCAACCAGAGGGCGCTCTCGGTACACCTTTAGGCCACAAATTCATATAAAGAAGAAAAGTAACTAGGAACTAATGTCTTTTAGAGATCGCTAACCATGGCTTTACCATCCAAATAAACACTTTTCAAGACAATAAATACACGATTGAGATGATGTATGCATGTATCGCCTCTGAATTTGCCTCTGAATAGCGCTGGCACCGTGGGCGTGGCCGCATTAGCGGGTAATGAGCTGAATCACAGACTTCTGACATGGCTCTCTTTTCATAAAGATTACATAAACACAGAATGTTTGTTTTTGATTTGACTTACACGATTTAAAACCTGACATTTCAACGTTTCTTTAGACATAAGTGTCATTTTATTGTCATTAGTATTCATAAGTTACAGTTCATTTTCTGAGAACTATCAGATTGGAGTTCGTTCAGAGGGAGAGGAGAGATCACGCATCATGTTAGTTTTCTTTATTTTACAAAAAGCACAACATTGTGTTTTTACTCTGAGTGTACACAAATAAAAGAAGACATTCTATAGTTTCAATTGATATATTACTTATGTCTCTATGACAAGAAATGACGGAGTATTTTAAGTCTGTTTTGCTGCAATGTGAAAAAAATCCTGCAAAACGCACCGGCGCGTTTTCAGACCTCAGAGAGTTAATAAACCATCCATCCATCCATCCATTCTCCAAACCATTTGACCAATGTAGGGTTGCAAGGATGCTGGAGTCAACCAACCTTCTCAGCTTAAGAAGTGAAACACCCAGGGTAAAAAAAAATATTTTGAAGGTCCTTTTTGAACATTCTGTTGACTATAAGCAATTACATGTAAACTAGCTCTCATTAGAGTATTAGTAGACTGTCTGCTTAATATCTGCTAACACATTATTTTGATGCTCCCACAAAGGCATTCTACTGACTATAAGTAACTTTGAAAGTACAAGTCAGCTTATTCTAACCCTAACCCTACCAGTCTACTAATGCTCTACTAACACTAGCTAGAAACAGATTTTTTGTGAGTGCAAGGTTTAAAAATGTTTAAAACTACTTAAGTGGGTCAAAAAGCACTGTTAATTTCAATTAATTGCCTTTGATATAAATTTAAACTGTAATACATTTTCATTTAATTGCAAATGACATGCAATTCTGAAAACATTACATTCAGTTTGTACTAAAGTATATTCTTTTTTGAAAGTACATTATTTCCGTAGTAAGAACTATGTTTAAAAGTATGCTAAAGTGTACTTCTTTTTACAATTGAATGTCTCACAAGGCAGCTCAGTAAGTTTTGGTGAAGAGCTCTATAAAGTGCCTTCATTTAAGACATTAATGAATGCTTATTTTGCATGTCTTTCAAAGACTAGTTTAAATGCACGACTCTGCTTTACCATACTCAATCAAAACAGTTCTGCATACAGCTACGTGAGGTCAACTTCATTATGAGCCCTACATATAAAACATGTCACTTAGGCATTTTATTTTAGCATACAAACATAAAAGAGGTTAAATATGGGGTCTGATGAAACCAGACTGACAGGTCACAAAGTTGACTTGGTGTCAAAAGTGGATTCCGTTTTGTAAGAGAAGGAAAAATCTATGTCGCCCTCATTAGCGGTCACATGCATTATTTATGAGCGCCCATTGTACGTCGAGGCTAGATTAGTCTCCGTCTGACATTTGGAGTCGACTTCAGACATCATCAATATTAATAAATGCTTGTAAATGACATCACGGTCCATGTGGTCCCACTTACAAAGAGTTTATGTAGGCACTCGACTCAGTCAAGTGTTTTTATATTAGTCCAAAAACTAGTTAACAGTGCATGGAGAACATTGTCTATTGACTAGAATTGACATTCCTTGTGCCGCTTGGGAATACATTTCTACAGCATATGCCAGGAATGCATAATCGTTTCCATGATAAATCACATTCTATCAGAAGCACCGTGATGTGTGCTCTCAGTCTGTTATTGTCTGCACATATTGTACTTAATCGTTGAACATTTTTTCCATTCTGTTCAAATTGTGCTTTTAAGCACTTGAAACCATTTAGTTTGGGCTATAATTATTGCCATACATTCTGTTCCTTTTCATGAGTTGGATCGAATGTAGAAATTTTTGTTCCCCGGAAGTAATTCATGGTGAATTTATGTGATTATAGCATTCAGAGTAGGGTTTGTTGAAGTCTCCCTTATATATAAGCTCTCCCTGTGAGGGGAAGCATTTGTGATGAAAAATTGGTAAACTGGTAGCAAGTGAGAGCAGAAGTAGAGAAGTCATGAGCAATAGATTGAAGTGCTCAACCTGAGATGAAAAATGCACTTATCCCATTTACACTACAGTGGTTTAAGAAGCAATTCTCTCCAACCACTTCAATCCAACTTGCAAAAAGTTCTGACAAATTTAAAAAGTAACTTAAATGCTTTTTGATAGGAGTCTGTTTATTATTTTGTGTGAACTGAACAAAGTTGTTTTGCTGATGTCACTTACATACTCAAGCATTTGTTCAAAACTTTTCCAAATGTTGTCCCAATGTTCAACTCTTCTGAACAAACAATTATACATTGCACAATATATATATATATATATATATATATATATATATATATATATATTATAACTTTTATTTATTACAAGACAACGGGAATAAAAAACAGGATACTGTAAAATTCTGGTGTTTCTGGTCCTTCTGTGAGATTTCTCAAGACCGTTTTAGTACATACACTGCCTTCAAAAGTTTGGAAACACCCCAGGCAAAGTGTGGTTTTGTTCTATACCAGCATAAATCCTTATCATTTTTTTTTTTTTTTTTTTTTTTGTTGGTGCAAATACATTACAGTAACTTGACATTATCATTGAAGACCAGCAATAATAATTTTCATTTTGATTACATAATAATGGCAATATATACATGTCAAAGTCAGATATGCCCCTTTGCCAGCTGTGATGCCTGGTTACTGGTTTAAACTTGGCCCAGGTTTGTAAAAGCACAACTTAATAGCTTTGACAATTGATTGCCAATTACGTTTAGAATACAATGAACCAATCAGAACCCAGTTTAGGTCAAATAGCATGCTAATGGTGGATATTTAGATGAATCGAAAATTTAAGGTTTTTTTTTTCTATATATAAACTGTTTATATAATAAAATATGTTTTCGTAGTTTGTGTTGTCCCTTATCAGTGCAAAATTATTACAAATTAAAAAGAATTCATGCCAATATTGTCCAAAAGCCCACTTTTCTAGGGTGTTTCCAAATTTTGGAGGGCAGTGTATACTGTATATCTGTGCTTTGATTCTAATACAAATGCATTCTACGAGTCTTTTTGGGTCGATTATTTGGGTTTCCTTGTATGAAGCCATATGGCATGACAGTGACTTTGAAGTTGGGCTTTGCTTAACTTGCATCCTCCAAATCACCCTCCCTGAGAAAGTGATGTTCTTCTTTGATGGAGTTCACGAATAGAGTACAAGATGAAATGTTCAGTTCTCAGTGCATGTGTTACGCTCTGAAGAAATGACCAGAATATTTGTCTCAACTGAATATGTCACAAATTTCAAAGAATTTAAAATATAAATTGCACACTCTCATACTGCACAGACATGCAAAAACATTGGATATAATTAGCAGCAATGATATGAAGTCAATTTCATCACTTTATTTTAAGGTGTTCTTGTTCCAGTGTAATTATACATTTAATTACTAAGTTATATGAATTAACTGCATGTACTTACTATAGGTTTAGCCTTAAGATTAGGTTGGGTTTAAGGTTAGTTGCATGTAATTATGGCTAATTTAGCTATTATGTTGGTTCAGGAAGCCACTTTAGGGCTGCCTTCAACCTGCCTATTAATGTAGTGTGTCTAATTCTGAGGAATTAGATTTGAAAGAGCTGAGGCAGGTGTTATTTAAATGATGATGATGATAATAAACAATAATAATAATATGCCTCCTCCTCTACCCTGCATATAAATTTGTGAGACTTGTTTAACCTAGATTTCCAAACTGAGATGTTGAGGTAATGGAGGAAATTGTAATATCAATATGCAAGGATGCCCCATTAGAGGAGATATCTCACCCCTGGTGTTGCAATCTCTGTGAAGGCTCACACCTTGCCAACAGAGCAAGTGCGTTCAGCTTTGGAGGCAGCTAAATGCACTCACTATTATGAGCCGTGGTGAGGGAGCTCCCCTCGCACTTGACTTTCTGGAGAAATGAAAGTCAGGTGTTTGAACCTTCTGGTTCAGGCCCTATGCCTGCTGAAGTAGAAAACATGGCAACTTTGATCGTGGGCTTGTAAGTGGCAGAGTATGTGAGCAAAGCGGAGCAGTGTGATTCTCCACTCAATATTCAGCTTTATGCCAGTTCTTTCTGCTCACTAACAGCCCAAACAAACGCTCCACTCATGCATACAGTAGTTCATGTTTGTTGGTAAAAAATGTTCGCTCAAATACCGCTTCAACATTAAGTTTCTCTTTACTATACGTCTTTCTGTTTGTAATTAATTTCATGAATAAATATCTCAATTACAGTAGGCAAATATAGATAACAGTTTTGATAGTTGTGGATTTAAAGCAATATTTTATAAAGTAGTAGGCTATAAATAAACCTGACGTGACTTGACTGGATAGTGCCGAATTGCAAAGCTTGTGCAAACATATCCACATCACTATGAACAGATAATTTCTTAACTGCAGTTTTTCACTTTTCTCCTTTTCAATTTCTTCTCCTTCATTCTTAAAGGGATAGTTCACCCAAAAATGAAAATTTGATGTTTATCTGCTTACCCCCAGCACATCCAAGATGTAGGTGACTTTTTTTTTCTTCAGTAGAACACAAAAGATTATTTTTAACTGCAACCGTTGCCGTCTGTCAGTCAAATAATGGGAGTGAATGGGAACACAATCAATAAGAGTCGAAAAACTTGCACAGACAAATCCAAATTAAACCCTGCGGCTCATGATGACACATTGATGTCCTAAGACACGAAAGCACTCGCTTAGTGAGGTGTGATCGCGCTCTGACAACAGCAGTAATGTCTAGCACTCATTGAAGTATATGCACAAGACATTACTGCCATTGTCAGACCGCAATCAGACCTCACTAAGCGAGTGCTGAACGCAGTTGGACATAGTGGTGTTTTAGAGTTAAAAAATGATATAAATACTGTTCGGTTTCTCGCACAAACCGATCGTTTCGTGTCTAAGCACATCAATGTGTCGTCACGAGCCGCAGGGTTTAATTTGGATTTGTCTACGTTTTTTCGACTCTTATTGATTGTGTTCCCATTCACTCCCATTATTCGACTGACAGACAGTAACGGTTGCAGTTAAAAATCATCTTTTGTGTTCTACTGAAGAAAAAGTCACCTGCATCTTGGATGCGCTGGGGGTAAGCAGATAAACATCACATTTTCATTTTTGGGTGAACTATCCCTTTAACTTTGAATATTACAATGTATTTAGGCTATGTATAAGGTTCACAACTTCATTAAAACATTTTTTTAACTCTATAATCTTAGACCTATTACTTATTTCATACCAAAAAAAAAGCATTTTGGGTTGAGTATGTGGCGAGCAGAGCAGATTCTTCTTGCTCATGGCAAGGTACATATATTAAGTCGAGCAATTCTTACTTTAAGACCCAACAATTTGGGGAGGGAGTTAACAAAACAGATGGAGTCTTGTGAGTTGCCCATCATAGTTCAATTCACCTTGTTCTACCCTAAAGGGTACTTGAGGCCTGGGGTCCCTGCACACAATGGAACTGTCCAATCTCCACTCAGCAGTGCTGTCAGAAGGTGGTGTTCTATCCCTTTTAAAGAAGGTGTTGAGACAAGCAGATGCAAGGGCTCTAGGCCCAACTTTTGAGGCAGCATGCCATTGCTGAATAGGCACAGGAATGGAGCGTGCTAAACATTGCTTGATTACTTACTCATGCTGGCATGTTTTCAGCAAAGATACTTTCATGCCTGAGGACATCCTGCCCCCTTCACCAGCCCCTCAAAGAGAAAGTTGCATTGGTCTGTGGCTCTGGACGGAGGTTGACTGTCTCTGATATCTCTCTTAATCTGCCCTGATATCCTAAAGTATCTTTTCCAGGGTTTAGCTATATTTTCCCCTGTTTTAGGGTCAGTTATGGTCTCCTGAGAATAGGTTGCTTGGTAAAGACCCCCTTAGGATTGATTCAAGGTGAACAAAGATAGGTTGGGCACTATAGATTCCTTCTACTTTGTTTACCTTCCTCTTCAACTACTGTTAGGTGCTGAAGTAGGGATGTACACTCCCGTTTGGATAAGTGTAACTCAAGTACCCTTTAGAACAAGGTGAATTGAACTACGATTGGCAACTCACAAGACTCCATCTGTTTTGTTGACTCCCTCCCCAAATTGCCTTGCATGCTCTCTTTGATAAGCTGCTCTTAGGATACCCCTTAGGGTTGAGTAAGGTGAACTGAAGTATGGCAGACAATATGTATTCCACTGTTTAGATTAACCCCTTCTCCAACCATTGTTGGGTCTTAAAGTAGGGTATTTTGCTCCCTGATATTCCCTCTTTGATCGGCTACTCCCTAAATGCTTTGTCAAGGTTAAAGAAGCTCACATAGCTAATCAATTTTATTAGAGCTCTGCTCTTGTGGACTTATAAGGCTGACGCCTGTCCCGCAAGGGAGGGAAAACGGTTGTAAAGACCCGGACTTCCCTTGCTATAGAGCATAGAAGCTTGGGTATCTTCTCCTACTATTAGAAGCTATTGGCTTAGGGAGTGGCACCACTATACAGTCTTTATGAGTCATTTTAAATGTGCCCTTGAAATTGACGTGTTCTTACTCAGGCTTGGCAAGGTCATGTGACAATATTTTAGATTACATACTATGAACAGAATGCATACTATTTGAAATAATATTTTTCAGCATATCATATTAAGTAGTCTCTAGTATGCAGTTGGTTACTGTGGTTTTTTTTTGTTCTATCGAGAGGACATACCCCAAATCACTAACCAAATAAATGTCTAAATATCCCGTTCTCTCAGTTATGTCTCAGTCATGGCCATTGCCACTCAGTGTTTCAGTGTGTCTAAGCTCCATTCTTCTAAAGCAGTCTTTACAGCAGACCCATCATTCCCCTGTGCTCCAGACAGTGGCAGTGGTTACGGATGACAATCCATAGGTCTATAATGGCCCATTAAGAGCAGCATTGTTGGGGGCTGTGGAGAACACAAAGTAGACCTCAGGGGATTGAGACCAGCCATTACTGATCACCAGCCCTCACACCGGCCCATTTGTCACTGTTCATGACTACATATCTCTGAGCTGTAATTTTCAACTAGATTTGGCTTTCTCAAGTATATCTAAAAGTAAAGGAGCATTTTGAAGAATCTTTGCGCAGCATTTTTACATACAACAACAAATTATACTGACCAAGTCTGTCAAGCTCCAAAAATCTGATAATCTTCCTTTCAACCAAATCTCTTAAGTGCACTATGTTGTAGGGACTAGAAAAAAATAAAAATAACTGTGATTAATGCAAACCCAAATAATTCTAATGTATATTTTGACCAAACTTCATGGACATCAAACATGACATGGCACAGCTAAAGGCAGCGTATTTGACTGGAGAGCTACGGTATATATGGCAGAGGGGGAGATTTTCATAGAATAATTACATTTTGGTCAGTACCTCACCTAAAGATATCATATGACTTTAGAATATTTATAGCACCTGCCACATGGACTACTTTTTATTATTTATTTATGTATTTTTTGAGCTTGAAAATGTGGTCACTATAAACAACATACTGTAAAGATAAAAGTTTTCATTTTGTTGTTCCCTTAAAATATGCATATGGGTTTAAAGGTACAATATGTAAAATATTTGCAGTAAAATATCCAAAAACCACTAGGCTGGTGTTATATATTTTGTCCAGCTGATTACTAACAATATTTCTAATGTTTTCAACTACTTGTAAATCATGAGAAAATTCCCATTCTAAACAGTGACACAGGGCAGTCAATGATGTCAGTTACCCTTTGTTACCACCTTTACTGACGTAGAAACCACATGACAACAGTGCCATGGACAAATGCGGAAGTAGTGTCTAGCGTCCAGCAAACCAATAGCTTGCTTCACGCAGTTCCTTATTTACTTCTTGCACGGTTTATGGTGGATTGTGTTACTTATTTATGGAACATAATTACTGTTTACCATCTGCCGCTGGTTCTGTCGACAAGGACAGCTCCCATAAACTCATGACCGGAAAAGCAGAAGCGGTGCCGGCGACTGTGTCATAATAAAAGTCCCGCTGCTCGTGAGGCACGTGTTGATCAATCGCTCCAGCTCCTCGTTCAGCTCCCACAACACTCGGTCCTGCTTTGCTTCATACTACAGTAACATTAATAATCGCATCCACGAACATGAACATCCCCTATTTTTTTGCACCGTCCGTTGAGATGGAGACCACATGTCCCAAGTTTCCGCTCTAAAACTTGGCGTCATCAAACTTCGTCTTTGTTTTGAATAGGCTTCTAGCGACCTCTAGCGGAAAAACAAATATCACAAATTGTACCTTTAAAATAGCATGAGATAAAGTGAATGACAGAATAGTGTATTGCAGGAATTATATATTTTTGTGGGCCAAAACTAGGAAGTTTTTTTTTTTTTTCTTTATGCCTGAAATAAGGCCTGTGATTAACACAAGTTCAAGATATTTTCACATTTTATTCTACAACATAAAATGCTAAATAACAATCCACCCCCCGCCCCCCCCACCCCCACACACACACACACCACCACACACACACACCCCTACCCCTTTTTTTTTTACTTGTCTTGAAAAAGGCAGTTGCTAACAAGTGGCTAATTGGTACTGCAGAGGTTTTCAAGGGCAGTAAATGTCATCACACCGAACTGGAAAACTCATCTAGTCACTAGTCCACTTTAACATCCTTATTATAATCATGCTCTTGCAAAATATTCTCAAACTTTAAGGGATTTTTTTTTTTTTTTAAATACTGAAATGGTGATGTTTAAGATTGTTTATAGCCTTTTTAGCTTTACACTTATGAACATTGAATTTAGGCTTTAGTTTTCATAAAAGTTGCTAAGTTGTGAAAATTATCATGATGAAAAAAATGTGTAATAAATATATTTGGTCACAGAGCTAATTTTCTGCAATAATCCAAAAGCCAATGGAAAAATCCTATTGTGTTTTTGTTAAGGGAACCAGGGTGATGCAAACATTTGGGTTGGCCTAATACGCAGCATTCTATTTTCCTTACTTTTTTTAAAGTTAATTATTCTTTCAAGTAAGATGTTCTGAGAAAAATAAACCATATTAAATTTCATACACCTGTTAATTCACGTATAAATAGAGAGTTAGAGAAGGAAATAAATTCAAATGGATGAGTAGGCAGTTATATAGAGTTCATAATGTGGATGGTATTCATCTGGGAGGCCACAAGACAATTTTGTTCCATTGTGTCCTGAAACGAGGACTTTGAAAGAATCAATGAACTTTGCAATGATTGCTCTTGGAACAGATGAAACACTTGAAGTGTTTTTTGAAAGTTCAACTGTTGAAGATCCCAACTTTGTTGAACTTGTTCGTACCTATTCAGGCACAGGACTGTGGCTATTTCAAGCTGAACAAGAGGGGTAGATGTACCACAGTGGAATACATGCTCTATCTGCCTTTTATTCTCTTTCTCTACAAGCGCTACTGTCCCTCGGTTACAGTTTTTTTTTTATTTTTTTTTTTTTATCATTTTCACTGTGCAGAATTGCTAATGGTTCATAGCGATAACTCAAAGGAAATTAAGTAGTTCAGTTTTGTGCTTATCATTTAATGAAATATTGTTCAGCACACCTTGGTGTCCCTCTGTGCAGAAACCAGTGACCTCTGTCTATATTAAACATTTCTCTTTACTATTGTGTGACCCTCCATAGTGCAAAATATTCTTTCTACTAAGGAACTGCAATATGTATGTGCCTTAGAGCTGCAGCAAATTAAGATGTGCTCTCATAAATGAGCTGCTTCATACCGTCCTCACCTGTTCTGACTATTTAATAGTGATGATTTGTTGCATTTAATATGGCTCCCTGTAAACTAGAGAACATTTGATATTCTATTTCCTGAGGGAAACATCAGTGCTTGCAAGGCAGCAGTATTTTGTTTAAGTTTAGGTTTTAAGTTTTAGTTCTGTTTAAATTAAATGCAGCATGGACGCAGCTTTTTGTTGCCATCATTTAACTTAATATTAGTATTACTTTTTGAATGCTGAATATTGAATCATTGTTAGATTTACTAACTTGAAACGTAACGCTGGTGTTGCACAGTATTTTTGTGATAGAAAAGAAAGAAAAAAAATCTACTACTTAAAATGTCTACTACCTCAAGTATACTTGAAAGTAAAGCTAATAAGTATATACACTTACAAGTATATGACTAGAACATATTTTAGTATACTTACTAACTAAAGTATACTTGAACTTTACTTAAGTTTACTCAATATTATTTATTTATTTTTTGTGAGGGGATCCTTGCCTCAGCAAGTTGGCAATCTAGAGCGACTGACTTTGTCGAATGGGGAAACTGGGTTATAGATGCTTTCAGACACTCAGACAAACCCTGGGCCAGCGAAGGCCAGACGTTTGAATGGCAAACAGGGCTATCGATCGAGACGCCCTTCATTACTACTGATGTGCCCTTTTGCAGATACAAGCCTGTTTCTTTCAGAACTGCTCACTATGCCACCATTCTTCTTCTCTGCCATCATCTTGTAAACGCATTCAGAGAATTACAGATTTGTAGCTCCCTGAGCATTTATAAACAATCCCCAGTATGAACGCTCTTTAGATAAATTATGCCTTTTCCACAGGGAGTCTATGATCTCTGAAAAGAGTACGAAGTGCAGAACACAGAGGGGTTTGCTTTGCAATTGCTGGCTTGGCCACCTAATATGTTCAACGGCTGTACGGCATAAGTAAATCCACAAAAGCGCTTACTGCACAACATGTGTGCGATAAATCACTTTCCATTTCAATGAGAAGCTTGTTGACTGTGCATAAATCAATCGCATGCTGTAGGAAAGGACATAGATTACCATCGCCAGTGCTGCAACAGAACTCTACACTGCCAGTATGCACAAGGATTGTGCTGCATGCATGTGACACATCCAACATAGACTCATTGGGAAAACGTGCCTCTACATACATTTTTTGAAAACTCCAAAACACAAATTATGATTACAAATTATTCACACTAATTATGATTACAAGGCAGATTGAGTAATAGCTTTTTGTGTAGTTTCTTGCAAAAATACTATGTTATGAACTTGTTATGATCTTGCAATACTAGGTTATGACATGTTTACCATAAATGCATGATTTGTAAACCATTTGGGCATTTGCATTACATAACCGTCTCAACCAATCATGATAAAAGAGCATAAAGACTTGTAGAAGCAAACTAAAATGGCATGGTTTTTTTTTTTTTTTTTTTTTTTTTTTTTTTTTTGCATATGCTTGATTTGATTTAAATACTATTGATCAGGTTTAAGGTAGGGTGAAATGTAGGTACTTTATTTTCGTAACATAGCATTAACCTTTTAGTACCACTCACTGGACATTTCATTTTTGAACCGCCACAATCAACTTAGTCTCATGGAAACATGTACCAGTGGGAACATTTTCGCGAATTGCAAAAATGCATACCAATATGCACATATCACTGTAGTTTCCAACAGAAATGAACATTAGAGACAGTAAAACAGCAAGCGATTTTAATCGTTTTCATACACAGTTATGATTACAGGGTCAGATTATGGATTATGGACTTCTTGCACAATATTATGTTATGACTTCAGAATGCTTTTTATCAAAGTGCACGATTTGTAAACTAATGTATTTTGGACTTTGCATTGCATAACCAGCTCCATATGTTTTGCTTTTCTGACAAAACAAGCTTTTTCGGCAGCTCAGCTGATACGGAGTTGGACTTAGGACAAGGAAGCCTTGGGAATGAATCCTGTGAAAGATGAGTCACGGTAAAAGAGATCAAAACAAGCTAAAGCGGCACGATTATGGATGCTTTTTATGTCACATTTGCTTTTGTTAACACTATCGGGTAGGTTTAGGTGTAGTGTTGGTGGTACGTTATTTTAAAACGTAATGGAAATTTCAAATTAGAACTGCGGTGATTCGTATAAAAAACCAACATCATAAAAATATACCATATTCACGTTTATCTGACATTTCACATAGAAACTGCAGTGATATGTACGTATTTGCGACTCGCGAAAACATTCCCACAGGTACGTTTTTCTTATGAGACCAGGCTTGCCACAATACGTACAACAACTAACATAATAAAATGTTGCCAGATTCACCTTCATCTGTTTCAGATAAAGCTGAACACGTTTTTAACATGGAATTTTTACTTTGAAAGTGTAGCAAATCATGCAAGACGCTATGAAATTTCATTTTGCTGAAATGTTGCATGCATATTTTTCCAATGTAAGGCCTGCCCAATCAGCCCAACGACAGTTTCCCATTGGTGGGGAGGGTTTCTTGCACTTCCGGTCTTTTCAGTGTGGCAAGGTAGTTCCTTTTATCTAACTCCATTTTATCATGACCTCAAATTTAGGTTAGAATGCCAATTTATTATTGACCATTTATATGATAATTTATCTAGATATTTGATTATTCTATTTAAGTCTTTACTCTTATTGTTCTCGTTCATTTAGTTCTCAGAGTCGCACAGCATCCTTGCACTGGCCATTAATTTATTATGCGGGCCCACAATCACAAAATCATCAGTCTTGGTCACTAGACAGACGTAATTGACTATACTCCTAAAAGGCCGCTTTCATGCTTGCTCTATCTAACAGTATTTTGTTTAGTCCCCATAGATCTGTATACACTTGAATTAAAGTAACACTATCTCTAGTCAGAGGTCATGACCACTACTACAGATAAGCTGACCAATATTACTTCTCTGATAGTAGCTTTGGTTTGGTCATGTCATGGTTTCCCCACGTACACTTTGCTAGAGTAACATTACATTAAACAGTAAGGCTCACCCTATTTAGGTTGATCGATCAACATATTGTTGTCCTAAATGGAAATTCCCCTTTTAATCTTTACAATCTAAGCACACTTGAACTAATGCCAAGTGTTAGTTGGAGCTCTAAAATCACAGTTGGCATGCCCCAATACTCCACTCAAAATTGGGCTTACCGTTACTAACCTGATGCAGATTTGCGGTAACAATGGATGCAATGTAATCTACTAGAGTCAATAATTTCAGAGTACGTCAGACTAAATCCAAATGTAAAATATATTTATTTAGTCATGCAAATGTATCATGCCAATTACATAACCAATTCAAAGATGACCAATACAATACAGCAAATGCTCATGACTAAGAGTAAAAGATGCATACCTGACAACTGAAAAATGCATAACACTGAGTATCTAGAAGACACTGCATTACGGGCTGACCTTGCTACACTCTAAAAAATTCTGGGTTAAAAACAACCCAATTTGGGTTGAAAATGGACAAACCCAGCAATTGGGCTATTTTAACCCAGCAGTTGGGTTAAGTGTTTGCCCAATGTGCTGGGAGGTTTTACTTAACCATAACCATTTTTAAGTATTGTTTAAAAATTACTATATGGCTGGCTTAAAATGAGCCCAAAATTGGTGGGAAATCAAAAGGAGAACATTTATTAATAAGCAATTTAAAGGGATAGTTCACCCAAAAATGAAAATTTGATGTTTATCTGCTTACCCCTAGCGCATCCAAGATGTAGGTGAACTCACTTAGTGAGGTCTGATCGCGCTCTGACAACGTCAGTAATGTCTCGCGCATATACTACAATGAGTGCTGGACATCACTTCCATTGTCAGAGCGCGATCAGAACTCACTAAGCGAATGCAGTTGGACATAGTGGTGTATTAGAGGTAAAAAAATGATATAAATACTGTTCGGTTTCTCGCATAAACCAATCGTTTCGTGTCTTAAGACATCAATGTTTCGTCACGAGCCGCAGGGTTTAATTTGGATTTGTCTATGCAAGTTTTTTCGACTCTTATTGACCGAGTTCCCATTCACTCCCATTATTTGACTGACAGACGGCAACGGTTGCAGTTAAAAATCATAATTTGTGTTCTACTGAAGAAAAAAAGTCACCTACATCTTGGATGCGCTGGGGGTGAGCAGATAAACATCAAATTTTCATTTTTGGGTGAACTATCCCTTTAATAAATGTTTATTGTGTAATTATTATTCATTAAACTTATTAATAACTGTTCATTTATTAAACATGCTAAACATAATAAATGTTAATTTCCAAAATTCAAGCAATACAGTAATTTTTAAACAATAGTTGAGTTAAATTAAACTACCCAGCTGGTCGGGTCAAACATTTAACCCAACCACTGGGTTAAAACGACCCAATTGCTGGGTTTGTCCATTTTCAACCCAACTTGGGTTGTTTTTAACCCAGCATTTTTTAGAGTGTACAGAATCATGCCTTGAGCCTCTTGCAACATCTCTTTAAATACTCAGACCAAGTCAGGAACTTTCAAATGGTAACATGAGTTCACAATTGGAATTTGCATTAATCAGGGTCCAAGACTAGGTAGTTTACACCTTTTTGGGAACAGAAAGCCATTTTCATAAAAGACCCAATGAAAGGGTGTGCAAATTCCCATACAGAAAGCAAAATATCTCTAAACTCTTAAAACCTTTATTACCTTCTGGTGTACTTTTGTGGGAATGAGACATTCGTACCAGTCGCACGAAGACATTTCAAATTATACCAAACGCATATAGTGTTGTATGATAATTGTTTGCATTAAACCATATAGAATTTCAGGTCATCTCCACATGTAGAGAGAAAACAGGTGTTTGCATCTCGGATGGGGATGCTAATTTTGCAAGAGGGAGTTCAAGTGTTTTTTTCCTTTTTTTTTTTTTTTTTCTTTTCTCAGAGAGTAGTCCTCTCTTGGTCCAGATAGATAATTGGTAGCCAGACAGTTGTCTGCAGCTTTTGACTTCCATAGTTTTTGTTTGTTTGTTTTTTTTTTTTTTTTTTTTGTTTGTTTTTTTTTTTTTACTATTATGGAAGTCATCAACTGTCTGGTTACCAACATTCTTCCATCCATGATTTTTTTTTTTTTTTTTTTTTTTTTTTTTTTTTTAATTGATGGTCTTTGTACACATGCATTTATTTTTTTTTTTTTTTTTTTTTTTTTTTTTTTCGGCATCTTTCACGATTTAAACATCTCTTAACAAGCATGGCCCATAATCAAAAGGTTGTAGTGTGCAACATTGTAGCCTTTCTTTTTTTGCAAGGTCTGAACACTTTGACTAGCGCAATCCTTCTTTTATAAAACAAACAAATATGATGTCATGATTATTGAGTTTGTAACTCTAATTCAATAACAGTTGGCTCTCACTACTTTAGTGGAGTACTGGAAAGGGCAAGTATTTGGAGCAGTTCCATTGGGCATGGATGCTTCCACATATATATATAAAATAAACATTTGAAACGTTTTTGAACCCTGTAATCCATCTATTGTATTTCTGTATTCAAAAGGAAAAGTAGAACATTTGGGAGCATTTGGGACTCGGCATTGTTGCTGCTGAGTAGTTGGAATCACTCTAATATGGAACGGGAAACAATAAACAGGTCTCAAGACAGATTTTGGCTCATACTAACTTGTGTTTCTAAATGATAATATGAGGTCTGGTGCCTTGAGTATAGGGATGAGAACAAGAGATCATCTGAATTTATGTTGAAAAAATTAAGATGAATGAAAAGTCGGAATAACATATAAACCTAAAGATTACATAATTAGTGCAGTTCTCATATAGAATTCAGGAGCCCCTAAAGGGACCTTTGCAAAAATAAAAAAAATGACAGAGCGTGCTCATGAGAAACTTTCGCGTGCCCACGCGTTACAATTTCCGGTTTGTGTATACTATAACCTCATTTCATTTGTGTGTCACTGCCTATGAAGAAAGCCAGAGTATGGATGCACATCATGAAAATTAAAGAGAAAATGAGAGTGGATGCACATGAACTAATACTTTCTTAGACCAGATCGTCTAGGATGAATCCAACTAATTATTCGTTTTAATTAAACATGTGCCTTCCTTTATATCTAAAGTCCTTGAATGGCTCTGCTCGCAATAAGCACTGTTAGAATTGAATGAAGAAAATAAGCATTTCTCTGTCAATTGTAAGGATGCGTTAAATCCGACAAAGTGGTTTAATAAAGGGCCGTTTGATCTTGTGAAATATGAAATTTTAGTACACCTACATTTTACAGATCCAGTATTTTTAATACTGTGGCCTTTAATAAGTGGCCTACTTCCCTAACGAAATACAAAGTTTCATCATTTTTACTGTACCAATGTTTTTTCATGAACCATTAAACGTGGCATTATGACAATGCAACACTGAGCCCATTTCCCAGCGAGATTCTTGGATGCCACAGAGTTAAATACATTAAAATGGACATAAGTCCTTGAAAAATGACGCAATTCTCTAACGAAAGCCACATTTTGAGCACTTTTTACTGTATCAGCCTTATTTATTTTTTTAACTTGGCAAAAAGAACAATGCACACAGCTATTCATATCCTGGCCGTCACAGAGAATGCTTTAAAGCGGACATAAGGCCATGATATAAACTGCCCTACGAAAGCCACATTTCAGCAAATAGACCGTTATTAATTTATGCACATCCATACTCGCATTTTCTGCATAATTTGAGTAAATAGATTTTTAATAATTTATGTCATTTTTTTTATTTTTGCAAAGGTGGCTCTGTATAGAATAGACATATTTTGTAACTCTAGAATATTTTATTTTTCCCCCAATGCAACAGTAGGCAGGGGACAAATGAATATCTTTGAAAGGCTCGCGTGCTCAGGGAGCAAAGGAGTATTTTTGAAAGGATCGTGTGCTCAGGGGGGGAAAGGAGTATTTTTGAAAGGCCCATGCACTCATGGGCAAAGAAGTATCTTTGAATGGCTTGTGCGCTCAGGGGACAAAGGAGTATATTTGAAAGGTTTGCGTGCTCATGAGCAAAGGAGTATCTTTGAAAGGCTCGCACACTCAGGGGGCAAAGGAGTATCTTTAAATGTCTTGCGTGCTCAGGGGGCAAAGGAGTATCTTAGAAAGACTTGCGCACGCAACTGTGTGCGAGACGGAGGGGAATGTGGGAAATGAAGTATACCCGGGCCTTAAACACTTCAAATTAGTGGACTGGAGCTGACGGATCACAATATGGGAAAAATATGGGGTGGCATTTGCCCCGCCTTGCCCCATATTTTCTGCATATTATATTATGCATATATATATATATATATATATATATATATATATATATATATATATATATATATATATATATATATATATATATATATATGTATATATATGCAGAAAATAAAATAATAGAGATCATACAAAATGCATGTTATTTTTTAAGTACTGTCCTTAGCAAGATATTTTATATAAAAGATGCTTATAGTACACAAGACAAAAAATAGCTGAATTTAAAATCACCCCGTTCAAAAGTTTATGAACCATTGATTCTTAATACTGTGTGGTTACCTGGACAACTGTTTGTTTGTTTTGTGATGGTTGTTCACAAGTCCTTTGTTTGTCCTGAGCAGTTAAACTGCTCAATGTTCTTCAGAAAAATCCTCCAGGTTCTGCAGATTCTTCAGTTTTCCAGCATCTTTTGCATATTTGAACCCGTTACAGCAGTGACTGTATGACTTTGAGATCCATCTTTCAACACTAAGAAACTATTGAGGGACTGAAACACAACTATTAAAAAAGATTCAAACATTCACTGATGTTCCAGAAGGAAATCCGATACATTAAGAGCCGGGGGGTAAAAACTTTTGAACAGGATGAAGATGTCCAATTTTTTCTTATTTTGTTTAAATATCTTTTTTTTTTTTTTTTTTTTTTTTTTTTTTTGTACTGCCCTTTGGAAACTACAGAATATACTTACATTTCCCAGAAGACAAATTAAGTACAATTTACACTGATTTTCAAAAATGTTCACCCCCTGGCTCTTAATGCAGATTTGAGTATAGAATTGAATCAGTTGTGATGCCCCTATAAGTGTGCTTGACTTGTGTAATAACCCAGTGGTTACTAATTCTGGACCTGCACTCCATTTTATTCACCTGTACATTATACTTAATTTCAGTACCAGAATGATATGAATTTAATACGTGAAGAAATTCTATTAATTCCCTTTTGTCCCTGACAATTAAGGTTATAAGGAACAACTAGGTAAACCAGCTTCCTAACCGGTCGGCCATAGTAATATTGACAAAAGCCGAGGCTTTTTTTTTTTTTTTTTGGCCCATGGCCATTCCATGGATCTGCAAGAGAGAGAGAAAAAAAAGTGTATGAACTTTCTTGTTGATCATAATTCCAGTAATAAAAGCAATGCCTCATCTCGTCAACCTTATTATTTATCTAGTTCAAAGGAACTCATCATAAAATGAAGCCAATTCAGGCATTTTATGATTTGTCGTCTTACAATACCTGCTATCCACTAGAATGTCTTTGCATTTCACAGTGCCATGTTTTTACCTGCATAAAAGTGAATCAGCAGACTTCATAGTGCTATTATTAGAGTGACACTGTAGTGTCTGGTAATAACATAGCAAAATTATTTGTTTTGCATTAGTGGCCCGACAAAACTGACTCCACCAGTAGCTTGAGTTTGGAGTGTTGTTCCAAATGTTGTTCCATTTTTTACAATTTTGTTTGGTGCCACTAATAGCACAGAATGTACATAGTACTGCTTAACAAAGTGGTAAAGAGCCATCAACCCACCTTATTTTTAACATAAAAGCAGGTGCAGCCATTTGTAAGTTGAATGTGCGAGGCTTCTGATGTCAACTGCTTCCAGTTATTTTTAGCTGTACAAAACAGCACATGTTTGCGGCTTGATATTGCAAACTGGTATTTCTTATCATTAAAATTTGAATGCATTGTCATAATTATAAATGCACTGTTTACTGCACTTATTCTTCTAGTTATTTACCCCATAGCGGCTGATCTCACACAGTCTCTCATACATTGCAAAACAAGGTGGATAGGTGCATACTTTTCAAAGTGTATGTAAAGATGGGAAATTACCTAGGATTGAATAACAGGAAGGGCATAGGCACAGGCTGGATCTATGGTACTCTAGTTGACGAAGAGTTCAGACATGTTTCCAGTAAAGGGGACGCCCTGCCCATCTCATTTTGTCTCTCATGGCAGCAGATAATCAGAGACAGGAAGTGATGTATCCTTGCCCATCCAAGGCTCTTGTGGGGCCATCAGGATTATGAGGAACCCTGACGGAGATCTAAAATTAACTCATCCCATCCACAAATCAATTCAGCATCAGCATTCATTAGGCAGAGGGGCTCTTGTCGAGGAGAGATTGATGATCACGGCCCAACGTGGATGAAAGCAGAAGTGTCTAACATGATGAAAATGGAATAGCCATGTTTCACTCTGATTCAGAGGCATCTGCCTTTCTCATATGAGAAGACGAGAAAGAATTAGCCGTTATCATCTTCAGAGGCTTGTGTTGTTGCTTAAAAGAGCATGCATTAATCAGTTTAACTGTGTATAAAAAAGTTCTAAGCTACTATATATTGTTACCCTTTAGGTTACACAGAACTTTGACCTTTTTGGCCTCTGACTTTTTAGAGTGCAACATATGATTACCAGGCATTTTTCTACCAATTTGCATTTTGTGGGTGGCATCTGTGGCAAAATCATATCAAGATAGAAAGATTTCCTTATCAGCAATGCTCAAAGTGGCACATAAGTACTGACATGATTTGAAAGGCACTTCAAATAGTGTAGGGCATCAATCTGAAAAAAAATTGTCACAGTCACTGCAGTCTGTTCACTAACCATCTAGTTCATACTGAACAGAAACCAGAAAGTGCTTTCTTCAACTGGGAAACTTTTGATTGGCTGAAGTGAGAGAAAAATGAGTGCTTTTGAGGAAGAACTATTCACTGTTCCAGGACAGAATATGAATTCCTATAGTCTGTCTTACATGAGACAAAATGACATGACTGTGTTAATGTTACAGAGAGGAATAGCGTAAAATTAGTTGGCACACTACTTTTCTCATTAAACTGATAATTTAAATTATTATCAGTTATAATTATCATGGAAAGCAATTTAGATATAGTGTCTGTATGTTGGAGCTTTTGTGTGCACTACATACATTCTCATAATGAAAAGTCAAATGTTAAGAAGAGAACAATACCATGTATGAATGATTTTAGCATTACAGTGAAAAAAAAAGTGAGAGAGACTGATAGAGAAATTATGTGAAAGACGTGTGCTTTTGGGCAGGTTTGCAGAGCTTTGGCCTTCTAATTGAATACATATTGTGGAAATGTGCTGCAAAATAAAATAAAAAAATCACATACTTTGATACAACCCGTAAATGGTGTGACATTTTTCAAAGGGGCTCTATGTAAGACTTTTACTTTAATAAAGCATAAAAATACCCCAATATGTTTGCAGATATTTAGGAAACATGCTAAGTTCACCTACTTGTTTCTCAGAAAAAACAATGCTACAGCCAGATATTCTACTTTGAAAATGTGCGTTCCGTGTCAGAATGTCTGTTTTTGTTTTTTTTTTTTTGTTTTTTTTTTGGTCTGTGTGGAACCATGTGCTGCCAGTTTATCCAATAGTATTTCGACATCACAGGTTGCCAGTTGGTGGAAAACACAGCGTATTGCAGCCATAGAAACCAGCAAACAAACTTGGTCAGAGAATCGCAGATTTTACCTGACCTAAAAACCTCTAAATATTTCTATGAACTAGTACAGCATATTAAAACAGATAAATCAACTCATCAGCTTACAGTGTGTAAGTCTCCTCAGCTTTCATTGTCAATTGCACTCCCTCTTGTTGTTGGCAACCCATTTGGCCCGCCCCTTCATTCAAACAATATTTTGAATTTGGACTGCAGTACCTATTTTGAACACTGGGTGTCAATCCTACATAGAGCCCCTTTAAATTTGAATAAAATGAAAAACTAAAAGACTTTCAAGTCACATGAGCCAATATATTATTCACAATAGAACATAGACAAATAACAAATGTTTAAACTGATAAATTTTACAATTTTATGCACAAAATGAGTTAATTTCAAATTTTATGCCTGCTATAGGTCTCAAAATAGTTGTGACGGGGGCATGTTTACCATCCTCCTCTTCTTTTCAAAACAGTTTGAAGATGTCTGGGCATCGAGGTTCTGAGTTTCTGGTCCCATTCTTGCCTGATATAGGTGTCCAGCTGCTGAAGAGTTTGTGGTCGTCATGTTTTTTTTTTTTTTTATTTAATGATGCGCACATTTTTTTGTTTAATTATGCACCAATCTTTCAGCAGTGCCTTCCAAAACATGCAAGCTACACTTATGCACCCCCATACAATCAGAGATGTTGGCTTTTGAACTGAACGCTGATAACACGCTGGAAGGTCTCCCTCCTCTTTATCCCGGAGGATGTGGCATCCGTGATTTCTAACAAGAATGTCAAATTTGGACTCGTCTGACCATAGAACACTTTTCCACTTTGAAACAAACCATTTTAAATGAGCCTTGGCCCACAGGACACGATGGCACTTCTGGACTATGTTCGCATATGGCTTCCTTTTTGCATGATAGAGCTTTAGTTGGCATCTGCAGATGGCACGGAGGATTATGTTTACCGACAGTGGTTTCTGGAAGTATTCCTGGGCCCATTTAGTAATGTCATTGACACAATCATGCCGATGAGTGATGCAGTGTCGGCTGAGGGCCCATCCAGTAAAGGTCTTGGGTCTTGTCCCTTACACGCAGAGATTTCTCCAGTTTCTCTGAATCTTTTGATGATGTTATGCAGTGTAGATGATGAGATTTGCAAAGTCTTTGCTATTTGACATTGAGGAACATTGTTTTTAAAGTAGTCTTTTTACACACTCTTTCACAGCTCTGCCCATCTTTACTTCTGAGAGACTCTGCCTCTCTTAGACATCCCTTTTTTAGCTAATCATGTTACAGACCTGATATCTATTAACTTAATCAGCTGCTAGATGTTCTCCCAGCTGAATCTTTTTCAAAATGTCTTGCTTTTTCAGCCATTTATTGCCCCCATGCCAACTTTTTTGAGACCTGTAGCAAGCATCAAATTTGAAATGAGCTCATTTAGTAGATAAAAGTGTAAAATATCTTTGTTTAAACATTTCTTATGTTATCTATGTTCTATTGTAAATAAAATATTGGCTCATGTGATTTGAAAGTCTTTTAGTTTTCATTTTATTCAAATGTAAAAAAACATCCCAACATTTCCAGAATTCAGGTTGTACGTACTCTTTTTCACACAACAGATTTTATATTTCCTAAACTATATGTTCAGAAAGTTCAAACATAGTAATGCAAACCTGCAGTAATTCAAAGTAACTTACCCCACATTTTACAGGGGTAATTTTAGATGTGTAAAGATGATTTTTCCACTGCCAGCACATTAGTCCTCTGCTGGTGTTTACATTAACATTTCTATGAATGGCAGTGGGTGATATTTCATATGTTGAGTTTTGACAATAATTAAATTTCACCACAGAGAGAAAAAGGTCTATCTCCATTTACTGAGAAATGCAATGCTGTGTCTCAGTTTTAATCAGCTGAATATTCCATTCAGTCTCACAACACAAAATGAAATTTACAAAGTAAACACTGTATAAACAGTATTATTTATTTAATTAATCACAGCCCTTACAACATATTTCATTATTATTAAATGTACATTTAAGCATTTAGCAGACACTTTTATAAAGTGACTTAAAATAGAGAAACAAAATGGTGGTCAGTTCTCATGAGCTAATTATAATAGTATAAAATAAATCTCATAAACATCTTATTTAATCTGAGGAAAAGGACTTTTAACTTAATACTTGATCAATACCCACAAAGTGTGTTCGATTTCTCTAATTAAACTGGATCTGAAAGTACCTGAGACAAAGGCTTGAAATGCTGCTTTATCTATACGCTTATCTGTGTTTTTCTTAGAATATGCGCTTATGCTCGTCTGCCAAAAAAAAAAAAAAACAAAAAAAAAAAAACACTTGCTGTATTGGCCCGGCTTAGTGTGATTAAAAGGGCCATCCAGTATGATTAAAAAAGACCTTCCAATTTGACACACTGTTTGAACTATCACATATCTTATCTATAACATTCCTCAAATAACTATGCAAATCATCTTCCTTTGCATAATTACATATCATTCATATTAGAGCATATTGTTGTGGTTTGGTCTCTAAAGCACACTCATTTTAGAACAACACAAGAATCTACCCCCCTTTAAGTCAAACCCTAATCAAGCAAGACCACATTTATGCCCACCAACTCAGCTCAGCTCAGCAATGTGAAACAACTGTATGTCGTTTTTATGTTCTAGAAATTATGCATTACAAATGACAAATTTTTACCGCCTTAGCGTTTTGTGTACTTCCAGTACTGCAAAAAAAAAATCCATTTGCAGATTAAAGAAAATAAATGAAATTACAAGCCTTGAGGTTTTTTTTTTTTTTTTTTTTGAGCGTCATCACAAGTCCCAGCAGGGCCTTTTTGGAGACCAAATGAAGCGTGTTGCTTTGGTAAATGTTTAATTTTTCATCCCAGGACTTTGCTTGTGAACTGAATCCATTTTATTTCACAGTTCAAGAGACAGAACACACACTGTTGTTATGGGTTTGTTGTTAAAACTTGTTTGGTATGAAGCAAAAAAGAAAAATTAAAAAGAAAAGTAAATTGATAAATAAAAAAAAACTTAGCTTAGATGCTATGTTTGTATTGGCAATTTGCATATCACTCAATCAAATTGGGGCTGTTACATTACATGGCTAGTGTAGCTGAACCCAGTTCTGTATTAAATCAGCATTGCTCAATTTGGTAGGCTTTTTTTTTTTTTTTTTTTGAAACTATCAGCAGAGATGTACAAGAGGTTTCAATGGACCTTTGTTCAGGTAATGGCTAAAAAGTAAAGTCATCGAGGCCAGAGGGGACGTTTTTAGTTCAATTCTGCAGATCATGACATTCAGTATCAAAACCTCCATTTAGTTCTTTGTTGTATTTACTTATTTGTCATTCAAGGACGAGATCAGACAAAGAATGAACGTCCTTCCTCTCTCTGTCTGCGAGCTGCAGGGCACAAGCAAACCAAAACGAGAAAAAAACAAACTGAAAATAATCGGATTCACTAGGCCTGAGCTCCATTGTTTGATCTGTTTATTTGGAGCTCAGCATCCAAAACTAAGGCCTACCATTTTCCATTACAAACCAATTTCTTATAGAACTTTAGAAGAGAGAGGCCGCCAAGTCTAGTTTTAATTGAAATGAAATGAAATATTCGATTCGCAAATAAACATTTAATAACTCAAACATAAAATAAAATTAAAGCATGCAGTTGTTTATGACGCAACTTAAAGGTAGGGTAGGTAATGTGTTTTATAAACACTTTTTTGTTATACTGGTTGAAACTCTCTTCACATCCTGATAGCAATCATTAAAGGTCCTGTTCTTCGTGATCCCATGTTTCAAACTTTAGTTAGCGTGTAATGTTGTTGTTAGAGTATAAATAAAATCTGTAAAATTTTAAAGCTCAAAGTTCAATGCCAAGCGAGATATTTTATTTAACAGAAGTCGCCTACATCAAACGGCCAGTTTGGACTACATCCCTCTACTTCCTTCTTTAATGACGTTACTAAAACAGTTTTTTGGCTAACCTCCGCCCACAGGAATACACAAAAAAGGGGGCGTGGTCTTGTTGCGCTCCCACGGAGAAGAGCAAGAGTTGCATTTGTAGAGTGTGTTTGTCGCCATGTCGTCGAAACGCTGTTATTTTCATCCCGCAGTCCAATCAGCTTTGTTTGGCCTTCCCAGGGACGCTGTACTTAGAGATCAATGGTTACAATTTATGTTTAACTCGGTTCCCGAAAATTATAATTGTGGTATCCTTACTGCAATAGTTAATGTTGGACTGCAGTGCACATAATGGCCACAAGAGGGGACTATGTTTATGTATATGACTGTTTACCATATGATGTACTCTTCTGAGTGAGTGCTAACGTTGTACATTTTCTGTCGCTGCTTGTGGAGATTAAAGAGTTCAGTCTCTCGGGAATTATTGTCTTTTGTGTTCATTCGGCACAACACCACAATAATCCACATGTAAAACTATGTGCAGCACACGTTATGGTAAGAGGCGTGACCTTTCCGGGCAAGGTTCGCTAAAAAGCTGCTGTCGAATCACAACACAGGAACCGCTGGCACAATCAGAACTCGTTACGTATTCATTATTATTGTAATGATGTGTGCTTTAAATGCCGTCTCTTCTCGTGTCGCTTTACAGAATTTGCTGTGTGTGTTTGTGTGTTTTGGAGGAGGCACAGCTTTCGAAAGCACTCTGAAGGGATGGTGGGATCTTATGCTTTCAGAGATAGCTTGCTATTGCTAGCCACTCCAAAACTGCCTACTCTACCTTTAAGGAGCCAGACATAAAATAGAAAATCTGCATTAAATCAGATTCACATTGTGGCTTATTCTGGCCAAGAACCGGCCACTTGTATGCAATGTCATTCTGAAATCAGTACTACCACAATAATAGATCTGCATGCTTGCAGTTCAATAATCGCTAATAAAAATATGGGGCAGCAGCCTCCACAAAACGTTGCGGGGAAGAAATTGTGTATAGACCTTCCAATTTTCCTTCTGTCCTGATGTATATCCATCAGAATTATACTGTAAAAGTTAATCATTTACTTCAGACAAAGCGGAACATACTGGTGTGCTTGAAGATATCTCATTTGCTTGATTTAAAAGGTCTGATGCTTTGAAATAAAAAAATAAATAAAAATAAATTACAGTGACTAATATTTCTTCAGAAATGTTTGTTGCTGAAGCCATGTAAGTTGCAAATAACACTTCCCAGCATAGTTGCATAGCAACCAGATGGTCAAATTAGAACTTGAGTTTTCTGTCTCTTGCCAATTCAGTGTACATTCAATGTGCATTAGACAGTCCATACAACTTAATAAACCAAATGTTTTTTTGTTTTTTTCTCTCTGTTCCTGTTTTTTCTTTACTCTTATGTACAAGCTTGATAGGCTCAAACAGAACCATGTTTTGAAAGTGTAAACCTCACTACCAAATTTCTAAATATACAAAGAAAAAGAAAACACTTTTGCAGTGGACAGCCACAATAATACCTTGACCACACAGTCTGCTTTTCTGACTAATGCAGCACCTCAAAGATTAGCCCTTTAACTACTCCTGCCTCTCCGCATTTGTACTGTTTTGTCAGTTTATGCGCCTGAGACCTTCAAGGGAAATTGTGTTTTCATCCAACTCTCTTTTCTTTGTGTAAACTCACAAGCACACTGTAAAGCACATATGAATGACTGTCAAACCATGGAACCCTACAGTCCCGATGTACACAGGAAGAAAGCAACCTCTCTCTTCTCTGAACATAATGGTTATTGTATGGTTTATTTACACAAAGAGCATGTGGACATCTGGAGTCTCTTACTTGGCTATTGAAGCTTGTTTTCACTATGTAATGAAATATATGTATTAAATATATATATATATATATATATATATATATATATATATATATATATATATATATATATATATATATATATATATATATTCTGCATATATATTGCATATATATATTATGCATATATATTCTGAGTTGATATCTCACAATATCTATTCAGTTTTTTTTTCGGATTTCTTAGATTTGCGAGATAAAAAAAATCAGAATTGCGAGATAAAAAAAAATAAATAAAAAATAAATAAATAAACAAGCTTCCATTATGCTGTACTATAATACTGTACAATACTATGTTGTACAAAATGCTGTACAAATACTATGTTTTATTAACATATGCATATTACATGTATTAATCATGTATTACATACAATTACACACACACACAGAGAGAGAGAGAGAGAGAGATAGCAGTTCTTTCTGGTTATCAAAACTGATTGGCTGATAGCCGTGTGATATTTTAGTGATAACAGCACTGCTACCTTTTCACCATTTTCATCACTCCACTTGAGCAAATCCACCGTCAAATAATTTCTTTCAACTAATACACTTGTTGTAGCACGAACTGTAGTTTTAAGAGTTTTTTAGGCAAGAATGTAGCTGTTTAAATATGTGACTGATATTTATATTTACTTCCAGGCCGTCAGCAGCCATTCAGTGTGCCGTTCATGACCTACAGCTGAATCACAGCTGTGCTGATGTACAGCCATATCGCACAGCTACTTGTGTGATATATATATATATATATATATATATATATATATATATATAGGGCTGTCAATAGATTCGATCACAATTAATCGCACAACTATCATGAAATTAAGCATACACCTTTTACCTTGTTTAACACGTCTGTTTTGCCATCATTGCCTATATTCAGCAAAGTAAACCATCAGATTGAAGTGTGATTTTCACAAAACTGTATTTTTCAGCTTTTTTCAAGGTCAATTTAGATGTCTTTCCAAAAAAGACATCAAATAACCAAATTTTATGATTTCATATAATTCATACATTTAAGTACACCCAAGCACCCATAAAAAATAAAAAAAAATACAGAAAAAAAGTTTCAGAATTCACAGTATATAGTATGTACAACAACAAAGAGCTTATTTACATTTTAGACAAGTCATGTTGCGATACTGAACAGGACCACATGGAGATGCCAAAAAAAACCTAAACCAACCACCTTGACCTGCATATATACGAAAGTACACAGCAACATACACTGGACAAATCCAAACATTATCCTGAATGTGTGTGAAAACAACGTGAAATGTACTGAAATGTGAAAAAAATGTGCATAAATACAATGTGCGATCAGTGTGTCGAGAATGCTCACACATGATTTGTTTGCCCATCAATACAACGGACTCACACGTGCTTCTGAATGTTACAGCAATCGTCTTTACTTTGATTGCAATCCTCATCCATCAAAACTTTCATAGCAAGAAGCTGGTTTGCTTTATCCAGCTGAGAAACATAGTTTTCATATCATCTGTCCAGCGATGGGATGTTTGTTTAATGTGTTAAGGATTTTAAATTAATCGCATGCGTTAATGCGTTAATGTTGACAGCCCTAATATATATATATATATATATATATATATATATAAATTCAGGCTGAATCATAGAGGTGTTAAAAAAAAAGGTTATACAGAAAAAATATTTTGTACAATTGTAAATTGGGAATTTCATTCCTTTCTCTCTTTTTATGTGTGGTCTCTCTCCTCCCACTTATAATGTGTCTGTTGTCCATCTGTGTGAAGTATACAACAGATCTCATTTAATTAACACATTTGTTGTTATTGCAGTGCAGATAGACAGCTGATGACAGTCCCACAGTAAGCCTGCCAGCTAAAAGCTCTTCACCAATCATGTTTGTGCTGCCATGTGGGCTGTTCTCCTACAGCTCAATGATCTCACATCCTCTCAAACACCTAACATGTGGCGTTGCTATCAGAGTATTTTGGAATAGATATTAGGCTTTGGCACTGTGGCCAGATGTGTTACTCTGTCCAACAGAAGGTGAAGGAGTTTTGCATCAATTTATATACTGTATTAGTATACTGTTTAGGTATTAATTTTTATACTGTAACTCCCAAAGAAGCTTGCTTCTTTTGTTATTTGACTATTTGATGGTTGTGCAATCGTTTTGTGTGTAAATATTTTCGTTTAGTTATTATTCACAATTATTAAATATTATTATATTGTTTGATTGATTCTTGTTATATAATAAAAAGGAGAAAAAAAATAAACTGGATAACAGTCTGTGCTTGCAAAGATGACATGGCTGTATAACTTTATTTTTTTATGTTTAGTCATTGTGCTTCCACATTGCTTGAAAGGCAAGATATACTTACAGCATAGAAAACATCCTGTTGCAAAAAAAAAAAAAAAAAAAAAAAAAATGATATGTGAGATGAATTATGAAAAGAAGAATATGTGTGAAATAAGCCAATATGTGTGGAATAATAATTATTATCGCCTGTTTAGAAAACTTAATTATACTATCTTGATCAAAAGATTAAGTATACTTAAGGCCAGATTTACGGCAAAACAAGCCCTCTTTTGGCATTAAAAACTACTGTCAGGATTTACTAAAGACACAAAAGACACAAAATTCATGGAAGGTGAGTATTTAGAGTGTTTAAATAAATCATGCAACATGATTTACTAAGGTTAGCAGGAGTCAATTTACTGGTATTTGCGCCATTATTTAACGCCACCCAAAAAGCATGTCTTAACCCATTTTGCACTTGACAAGTCTGTGATATTTGCTGCTAGGAGGAGACACCGCAGAGAACAGAGAGCGTGTATTAGAAGGGAGAGAATTGTCTCAACATGTGTTCATTCATTTAGAATGCCAGAGGAAGACGTTATCCGAAAATATCATTTGCCAAGCTACGTTATTTTTAATTTGCTACGCCTGTGTTGGTAATAGATCACCCACACCTGAATATCATGGGCTCGGCATGTTTGCAACCCCAATTTGCGGTAGATTGTGTTGGTCATAATGGAAATAAGCTGCTGCGTTTGAGTTCTTTGATTTGTGCATTGTGAGTAGATCACCAGAAGAATTTTCCACTCCCATCAGAGCTTTTATGTGATTGTGGTCTCACGCTAATGTGCCATTTAGTAAATCTAATCTTTAGATTTTTCTGGTATAAGCCAAGCATACTTATATAATGGATATTTTGTTGCTTGATTAATTTAAGTATATCTATAAAAGATAAATACATAAAAAAGCAGACTGAATGTATAAAAGTATACTAATAGCACACATCAGTAAACTTCTTTGTGTACTACTTTTACTACAGTGCCTGATTTGTACTGTAAACTTTTAACATTTGCATCACATAACGAGTTCCGTATGTCTTTTCTTATGTAGTAAATTTGCTCAGTCGCTCACCTGGTACTTGCAATACCGAGCACTTGAGTCCTGTGAAACAATTCTTGACACTTAAGAGAAAAGCTTAAAGTCTTGTGTAAGCAAACTAAGTGTACATTTACACGACAATGATGTACTAAAAATGAAAAAGTTTTTCCTTTGCATTTTTCGCATACAGATGACACCATTGTCAAAACGTTCCCCATTCACACAGATCTACGAAAACGACTAAAACGATGTATTATGCATGCCAGGCCAGTAGTTGGCGATGTCACTTTGTAAAGTTTTACACAGAGATGATGATGGTATATAAATATATAATATATAAATATTTTAATATGTTTAAACACTTGTTCACTGTTTATTCGCACTTTTAGAATGGTATTTTCCTTTTTATTAAAAATAAATGCGAGCTTGACAAAAGGTGGATTCGAACCCACGTCGATCACATTAAAAGCCAGGTCTGTGAGCCTTACTTGCTACTGAAGGTGTTGAATTCTGTGCCTAAACATGAGTGGCCCAACCAGACATTGGTGGGCGGAGCCTGTGTAAATAGCATTTGCCAACAAGGGATGCTATTTGCACTTAGTGTAAATAGACACTATTTTTTTCTTTCTTTTTCTTTTTCTTTTTCTTGCTCAGTAGTTCACCTGGTACAGCATTGCACTTGATGCAGAGTGCTTGGGTACAAGTCCTGTGAAAAGGCATGACACTAGATAAAAGAGCTTAAAGACTTGTAGAAGCAAGCTAAAATGGCATGGTTACTTCAGCAAATGTGCTTTTATCTTACAATTGCTGTTGTTAGCTCTATCGGTTAGGTTTAGAGCAGGATTCAGTAGGTGGTACATTATTTTTCAAAAACTTGTAGCATTAATACCTTTTAGCACCATTTACCAAACAATTCATTTCCGAACCGCTGTAATGCATATAACAACCAATGTAATAAAATATTGTAACATACATTTCAGAGACATCTGAATACACTTTTAGCACCACTCACTGGACATTTCACTTTGAAAGTGTTGTGAAACATGCAAGAAGCAACATAATATTTTGCAGAAATGTCGCCACAGGTATGTTTTTGCACTGAACCTGGGACAAATATATGTAAATACTTCATACATGCCCATGTATTTGCTGTGCTACATTTAACCATCCTTGGTTTGCATGAAATCAGATTTTAGTAAACAAGCAAACAAGGCTTGTTGATGACAGTTTGCTGTGTTGAGTGCAACTGATTTTCTTGTTTCCCAGCTGCATTTCCCTTAACACCCTTCAGTGACATTCTTATTGTTGACGGCACTCCACAGGACTCATGAGCCAAGGACAATAAAGCAAAATAATAAAAGCCAATTTGAGCCTACACATATCAATTTAATCATTTCTTATGTTATAATGACTATCAAAGGCAATGCTATTCAAATGCCTTCTGCTCATTTTACCTTTTCTTCTACTTTCTTCACACAGAGAACTTAAAAGAATCATTTATCCTCTTGCACAAAAGCCCTCTAGATTACAGTATTTGTTATCACTACAAATTAAATCCATTCCAGCCAAGACAAAAAACAATTCTCAGGCTAAATTACAATGTTTCACGTCTCTCTTGTGATGGAAATGAACTTGTAATGGCTAGAGGGAAAAGCTTCACACCCAGAAACTATGAGAGCCTCATGCTGGGTTCTAACTCATGTGTTCTGACATGGTTGAAGGGTTAGTTAAGGATGGACTGACTCATACTACGCTAAAGGCAGCTTGGACAAGCGCTTTGAGCAAATGTCTTTTCTGTGAGACTCATACCTCAGGGAGTGATAAAGCTAGTTATACAAAAGCTTTGTTTTGAAGTGAGCCATGACAGAGACAATATAAGGATGAAGAGACAGACTACTATTACAAGAAATGAACGGGAGAAACCGCAACATTAAATATGGTGGCTGTAATAGTGGCAGAATAGAAGGTGGAATAGTGGCGACGGAATACTGTAGAAGTTTCACCTCCCTGAGGTTGTTGCCAAGATGGCTTCCAAATTAACCAACTTGCCTTAAAGGGTCAATATTACGCTAATTCACAGGTTCATAATTTGTTTAGGGGGTCTACTAGATTGTTTACATGATTTAATATTGAAAGAATAATTTTTTACAGCACCTGTCTTCACCCTCTGTCTGAACGCTCTGTAGGCTGTATCCAAAATCGCATACTTCCCTACTATATGGTAGGCAAAAAAGAGCATTTGACAAAAGCAGTTTGTCCGAATTCACAGTACTCATAAAAGAGTAGGCAAAAAGTACCCCTATGACCGACTACTTTCGGCGAGATTCTGAAGTGTGCATATGATGGACACTTTACTATCCCATGAGGCCACAGGAGAGGATTTGTGTATGTCAGTGAAGTGATGCAACTGATGCTGGTAGGTCACATGATAATGACAATGTAGTGACAATGTGGTGAATGTAGTATGTCCAGATTACATTCATGCCACACAAACCTGGTCTCATCGAAAGACGCACCTGTGGGAACATTTCAAAAATACGTACCGATACGTACATATCACTGCAGTTTCCAAAACAAATGAACAGTAGAGGCAGTAAAACAGCAAGCACTTTTTATCGTTTTCATACACAGTTACGATTACAGGGTCAGATTATGGATTAATAAAGACTTATTTTTACATCTCCTTGCACAATATTATGACTTCAAAATGCTTTTTACCAAAGTGTATGTTTTGTAAACCAATAAATTTTGGAATTTGCATCGCTTAACCAGCTCCGTATGTTTCGCTTTTCTGACATAACAAGCTTGCTTGGTAGCTCAGTTGATACGGAGTTGTAATTAGGATGAGGAAGCCTTGGGAACGAATCCAGAGAAAAACAAATCATGGTAAAAGAGCTCAAAGATGAGAGATCAAAACAAGCTAAAACGTCATGATTACGGACGCTTTTCATGGATATCACATTTGCTTTTGTTAACACTTTTGGGTAGGTTTAGGTGTAGTGTTGGTGGTAAGTTAATTTAAAACGTAATTGAGTGTTACACTTTTAGCGCCACTCACTGGACAAATTTCAAATCAGAACTGTGGTGATTCATATAAAAACCAACATTATAAAAATGTACCATATTCAAATGTATCTGTTCTGCCAAAAAAAACAAAAACAAAAAAAAGAACATGCTTTTAGCACCACTCAGTGGACATTTCAAATTGAAACTGCAGTAATACAGTATGTACGTATCGTACGTATTTTGCGACTCATGAAAACGTTCCCACATGTATGTTTTTCTAATGAGACCAGGTTGCGCCACACAAATATAGAACATACTTTTTTTAGGGGTCATGAATCACTTATTCAAAATAAGTAACTACTCAAAAGAGTATGCGACTTCAGAACACAGCCAAAGTTTCTTTAAAACCAACCTTCTGAAAAGTCCACTCTGATCTGATTGGTCAGCCAACCACAGTCTGTTGTGAATTGTCAACCACAGAGCATGTCAGAAATGTAATGCGCTTACCATGCCATATCAGCTCAAGCTTAATGACAGACTGGTGATTAAATCTGGTGATCGTCCACATTGGTCAAGTCTGGTGCAGTGTCAAATGGCCTTAGTATGATGTTTTATGGTGGAGTGATTAACTCCTTTTATCTCTTTCCCTGCCAGCATTTTGTCAAAGCCTACATCCAGATTGGATTCAGAAGGATGATCAAAACATAGATGGAGTAGATTGAGTCAATCAACACCCCCAAAGCTTGCACAATCGTATACCTCTCGGGTTGGACATTAGTTAATGTTAGGTAGTATTGATTTATGCTGTTGAATGTTTGATGTGATCATGTTAGCTTACTTGTGCTTAAGCAATCTTCTATCTGCTCCTCCTGGTTTACACAGATCTTCTTCACTTGTTGTTGGATCTGGAGATGCTGTACTATTTCAGAAGATGCGTAAGAGGGAAAACATGGATTGCCAAAAAAAAAAAATAAATGTTAATGGCAGGAAAGCATTGATTAATAACTGACGGAAAAACTCTTCTATGCTTTGTACATGCACAAACAGCTAAATTACACATTAAAGAAAAGGTAAAATCAAAAAGCATAATAGGTCGCCTTTAAAGGGGCTTTTCTCAAGTATCAAGTCAATGGCTTAAGTTACCCTAATGGAAAGTCTGTGTTCAAGATGCTTTAGATGGACGTTATCAAGCACTGTGCAGGGGGATCTCAAACACTTACCGGTAAGTTTGGCTCCTGTGATTGCTATTGATGCATTCAGCATGCCGTCTGTTCTTCTTATCTGAGTGGGAGCGCCAGGGAGCCAAGATGGCGGCTCTTGTATCGACCACACGGCAATGTCCGTGTTCTCCCTGACATTTGCCTCTCTCTTCTGCAAACAACTTGGTGTCAATCTGAGGATATATCACAAGGACATTTTAATATTAGTCTTCAGTTTGCACCTTATGACTAGCGAGAGCACACTTCCTGATTGATATGGGAGAGGTGATTGAATCAAGGGGATTTAACCAGCTTAAGAAACCATGCTGAAAGTGCAAGTGGATGTTAAAAAACCCACGCTCAAAGGTTAAACTCCCTTACTCTCACTGGCCACGGCTCATATTGTTGACAGTAAACCATAAATAAACACCACAATACTGGGACACTTCCCAGGACTTTTCAAAGATGCTGGCAACTGCTCAAATTCAGATAAATATACAATGGACTGTGAGAGATTTGGCAGAAGAAAGGATTTTTTTACATTATTAAGTGCTAAATCAATGTTCTGCACCAACTACCCTCAATTAATCAAATGACTTATTTTTGTCTTTAGTACATTCTTTAAAAAAGAAAAAAATAAGATGGTCAATCAGAGAAAACAACATAGATTAAGTGACACTTTGTTGAAAGACCTTGCTGGAGTCTCATTTGTTGAGGTCGTTCACACTTCTGCAAAGCATTCTGGATAATTAGAACAGGGAACACATTACTGATAGCATCAGATTGCAATCACAAGACATTTGAGGGACCATTTGTAAAATAAATGAGGACATTAAGACTTTATTTCAAAGTTTGCCAGCTTGCATCAACCTTTGTGTCAAGAGAACTGATGAAGAAAAGCAGAACAAGCAAACTTTGTTTACAGTAAAACAGTCAGGGGTATTCAATTAAAGCCTCTCTTTGTTCTAAAGTTATCAGTTATGTAATCAAATAGTGGATGGAGAATTAAACTTGCCGTTCCTTTTTCATCTTATTCTGTTTTATTCAATATGATACTGTCAGGGTTCTGTCACTTCTGTCTAGTTTATTTCTTGATTTTGTGACAGAGCTCTGACACTCCCGTTCTTGTCGTGTTTTTGTGTGAGCGTACGGTCTCGAGTGTGCTCGCTGCTGTGCGCTCTCTCGTCTGCGTGCCTTGTTTTGTGTTGGGAACGTGGCGTTCGGATCCCGGCACTCGTGTCTAGTTTGGTTTCGGTTTCGTGTCGGGATTCGGACATTTGCGCTCCCAGTCCTGTCTTTATTGGGAGCGCACGGTTTGTGTGTACTTTCACTTGCCGTACACATGGCTTGTGATTTGTCTTCATTGGCCATGTGCTTGTGTCTTTGTTTTGTTTGGTGTGAGCACATGGCTTGTCGTGTTTCTTTGTGCCATGTGCTCTCATGTCTATTGTCTTGACCCCGCCCATCTTGTTACCTGATTATTGGTTGATTTGCCCCACCTGTCCTCTCTCGTAACCTGCCTTGTTTGCTCTCCCATTTATTCTCATTGTGTTTGCAGTCCTGTGCTGGTACATTGTCATTGAATGTCACTTTCCCTTGTGTTTTGTCAAGTTCAAGTCAAGTCAGTCAGGTCAAGCCTAGTCTTGTTTTTCCCTTCGGGGTAGTTTTTGTTGTTTTATTTTTGATTATTTAATAAAAACCCTTTCCTGCACTTGAGTCCTCGCTCCTTCCAATACCTGACAGATACTGTGTTGTACACTGACATGAATTGCTGTACAAAAGTTTGAGTCTAAAAGTCCAAAAGTGACTGCATTTTCAAAACAGCCCAATTTCTGGAAAACCACGACCCTAGCAACACTAGTTCTCTCCTACCAGACTTGTAGGTGAGGTAAAGTGGAAAGCAGGCAGTAAACCATAGCACTGTGTGACACTTTGCATTTGTATTGTTTTATTACTTATATTTATATAAGTCTAAGTCTAGTTATATTCTAACAAAAATATTACTTTTTTTTTTTTTTTTTTATAAAATATATTAAACCTTGACTGATACTTCTTTCAACAACATTGCTGACCCCAAACATCTGAACATTACTGTATGTCACAAAGCAGCAGATGGCGTACATTTTAATTATGAAAATATTATTCAGTAATTATATATAATATAAACAATTCATGTATAATTAATTATTCTTATTGAAGGTATCTAATTTTTACCTTCAAAATGTTAATTAATGCAAACATAAGAGTTGCGCTGTGTGGTAGCCAACAAGCACGAAGGAGAACATGAGGTAATCCAAACAACGCAAAGTCTTTGTTAACAAAACAACAAATGTAGGAGATCGCTGGAGATATACAGAATTAACAGAAACCACATATAAACACGGGCAACTAAATGAGACAGAGGTGAAACTAATCAGTGACTATGGAAACTAACTAGGGGTTATCAAATCAACTGTAAAAAAAACAAACAAACAAACAAGCAAAAAAGAAACAAACAAACAAAAAAAAACAGAGAGAACAGAAATACAAGAACAAAACCTGTCTCTAACCATACCTGTATCCCATCTCAATAGCAGCAAGAGTTTAGTTAACACACAGACACTATTCTCTTTTGGACACTGTTCCCAATATTTTCCACATACACACACATAAATAAGTTAGGGGTCTCACTCCTGCATTTCAATGCAGTTGTCATTCTTAAAACTTTGCAATGTGTATGTGGCCAAAACAGCATATATGGAAAGCAACATGCAAAACATCTTTTGACTTGACTTAAACTTGCAAATACTGCAGACACTGAAGCTTAAAAAGTCCCTTTTATCTCAAAGCTAGTGTTTTCCAGGGAAAATGCAGGTATTTTGATGAGTAATATTTGTTCTTTGCTTTTTTTTTTTTTTTTTTTGCCCTAAACACTAAATGTGGTATGTAAGTAGGTGTGCATTATTTTCTCTACTGAAAAAAAAAAAATAAATAAATAAAAAAATTCTTTCTCCAGTTACCTGCAATGCAGCAACAAACTGAGACTTTCATAGTCAATAAGAAATATATACTTTTTGGAAAGATTAGATTTAAAAAAAAAACAAAAAAAAACAAAAGGAAAGGAAAGGAAAGGGAAAAAAAAGAAGTTAGGTACGGCACGGAGGCAGACATACTGAATTGAACTCTGGAGGATATTTTAAAAGCCACACAATAGCATGCTAGAATGATGACTGGATTTTACCGGAGGCATCCATCGGAAAGCTTTTGCAGCAAGAGGTGAGCGCAGAGAGAGAGACAGCTCTAAAGTGAAGTATTTCTTCGAAGTCTCTTAAAAGTGTTTACATGAAAGGAAGACACTTTATTATATTTTGAGAGGTTCTCTGCAATTTTACAATCTTTAACATGCTCCATTTCACTCTGTTTTTCTGACAAATGCCTTCTCTCTGATGTATCCTTTGGGAATAAGTATTATTTCATCACTTTTGTCATTTTATACAACATTCATGGTCACACTTTATATTGTATTTAACTATGTTCTAACATAAAAAGGCAGCAGCAATTTGCAAGGTGAAAGTGGCATATTTTCACCTCAGATTTCACCTCAGATTTGCACCTCAGTATTTTTTTTTTCACATGGATGCAATAATATCATAGAGTGTAAATCATAATATTTATAAAAAAATATATATATTAAATGGATGCTTTCTTGTTGGGAGAATAAAAACCCTCCCTATACCTTCCCCTAGCCCTACCCAATAAACAATTTTAATAGTATTAAACACTAGTTCGCAGTTTATTTCCACAATTATTTTATTTTTATTTATTTATTTATTTTTTTAATAAATGCAAGCTCAGCAGAAGACAGATAAGAACCTGAGTTGATCATATTAAAAGCCAGATCTGCGAGCCTAACATGCTACTGAGGCACCACTGAAGACGTTGAATTCCCTGTGCCTTTTTTAAAACTTGAGTGGCCCAACCAGACTTTAGTGGGCAGAGCTAGTATAAATAGTGTTTGCCAACTAGGAAGGCTATCTGTACTTAGTGTAAATAGACACTCCTAAAAAAATTATTAGGCACAATGTACTTGTATTACAAAACACATTTGATGTTATTGAGGTGGAATACAGGTTTAAGGGTGGATTAAGGTGTAAGGGAAGGGTGTACTCAGTCTATCGCAGCTTGGTACATAAGATTGTCGGTTCTGGACACCAGGTCACCTCTCTGCCATTTAATATTACCAGAATTTTCCGCCCTTCTAACATCAACACCAAGGTCCCGTTTACTCTTTGAAAAGACTTGATCGACATCATGCGCTCGATATGGGAAAGGAAGTAAAGCATGTCAGCGCGTGAAGGGCAAGTTTCCAGATCCGCAGTGGGTGAAACTGATAGGCCTAACCTACTTGGCAAAAAGAGGATCCCTTCTTCCGACATGTCTTTATTACTCTACTGCTTTATGTGCCATTCATATTCCAAAGGTAATGAAATGACATCAGCATATGACTCGAGGGCTCTGTTATGGAGAATAGTAATTTCAAAAACATATTACTTGGCTGCCGTAGAATTAGGATTGCTGCTCATATTAAGATCTCTGAAGCAGCTTGTGTGTTCAACAAAAGCTTTGCAGATTCTTAGAAAGTGCTATCAATCACAAAATAAAAGGAACAAGTTAATTAAAGAACTAATGTGCCAATGGAAGTGATCCGAAGCAGGTGTCACCTTCAACACAATGCCGATCTCAGGCATAGAAAAAATGAGGAGGAGCAGGAAATATAAAGAGAGAGAGAGAGAGCCAAATGGTTTGTAATGGAAGCCTCATGCACTGGACACGGAAAAGGTTAGAAATGAATGTTCCTGGTAGAGTATAGTTTTGTAGGCATAGGAGAGCAGCATGACTTTTCTGTACAGTACATTTCACATGCCATCTGATCTCGATTAGTTATTACTCATTTGTTTCTGCTTCACATTGCAAATTAATAGATGAATGGCTTTTTTGTTGAGGTTCATATCCCTTAGTTAATTACATTAACACTGTGCTTCTTTAGCATTAACAAGGTTCTAGTCTTCTAGCCCCCACCCCAATGTCGACAAACGAACCAGAGTTGTCCTCTCCAGACAGGACCTATTAATCCCAGCCAATCAGCTCAAGGTCATGAGAGTGCTTCTCGACTAATTAGAGGAGGCGTAGGCCTTCACTTATCTCCATGATCAAGTGTTCGTTGATGATAAAATAATGTGGAGGATCTAAGAGCTTTGTACATCTAGTGTGTCTTGAGGTGTAAGGCACCAATTAAATAGTATAATATTTGGTTGCATATAACTTAAAATATTTATTTACCATTTCTGTCTCCTAAAGCTGGTGCTAAAAGGACCGAAAAAAAGAACTGTGCTAAAGATTTCATGCAGGCCTAATGGCCTACCAGGGGATACATAGTGAGGTTAGCCTCCAGCTAATGGGCGATTTCTCAATCCAGTGATTTTCGAAAGAAAGTGTACCATAGTCTTCGGCTCTGTATGCATTCCCCTATTTTTCAAGCACTTCTACTTCCTTAACATTATTTGTAAGAGAGGAGCTCAGGATTCAAGCCATATGCCATTCAGAACTGCGATGAGCATTTCTGAATTTAGGATGCAAAATTATTCCTGGTCCCACTTTATATTACTGAGACCAAGTATATAGTGTATTTAACTACTATGTACTAACATTTGAATTAATCATTTGTTACACTGCAGTTATTGTGTACACACATTGTACTTATATTTTTGAGATACCTGCATGTAATTACATCTATAATTTCACTGTTAACCCTTCACTTACCACTTAACCCACTCTTAAACCTGTTAAATTTACGGACGTTTCCTTTAACCCTAAACACAACACAATGCAATGCCTAATTTGAAATACAGTTAACACATTTTGATAAATCAATACAGAAAATACCTTTATATTAACACAGTACATTGTGTTCAATTTTTACAGACTTTTCAGCCAACACCACATCCCTACATTTATTTATTTATTTGAACTGTATAAAAACTTTATATGTTATATACTAAAATGCCAGCTGTAAATACCAATACTGTAAGATCGTATCAGACTTAGAAGTGATGTGCTGGTGCTGACTACTTCTTGTTAAACCACAAGAACATATGTTTTCTGTGTAATGTCTGCTCTAAATGAGTGTTTGGAGCCCATAATGGATGTTGCACATGTGCTGGTTAGGCTTTTTGCTACACATTGCTGTGTTGTAGGGTTGCACTTTAGGGCTGTTTTGCTCTGTGATAAGTGCTCCCACAGGGCAAGATGTGTGCTAGTTGGACAGTATCAGTGAGAATTCATTATCTGGGACACTTGCTCAGTTAGTTTCGTACATTTGCATTCAAGTGTGAGTGTATTTGTGCTTGTCCTTACAGTACAGAGCAATGCCTCTTGTGACTTTGACACTTTACATAATGCATTGCTGCAAGCTAAGTCATCAATAAAGACATGTCTGTGTACATTACCACAGCTCTTAGCTCTGTTAATCACCGCTGGCCTGCTAGGGTGCTCATCAATTCTTCATGGTCATGGATCATTTGCATGGCGGTTGAAACTCAATATTACATTCCATACCTCCAAACCTGCCTCTCTACATTTCTTATATTAAATGTGTTACATCTTCACATTAAGATACAACACTGGCTTTTTTATTTATTCACTGAATTCAATTATTTTGATCATTTGTTACTGAAAATAACAGCAGGAAAAGATAATGATTAAAACTACATGTGCAATAGTGATTTAAATGATAATCTAAAAGCACAGCTGTCATTAAGAATTTAATTTAACTCTTAGTTAACCAAACAGTATTGTTGGTAGTGAATGTAAAGACAATAAATGCAGCAGTGTGTTTCATTTGGCCCATGCAGTATTAATAGGCTGATAAATATGACAAACATATTAACATATAAGATACATTTACTTAAGGTCTTTGTCTACTCTTTTGATACTGTACATGCTACTAGTGGAGCTGTAAGTGCCTTATAATTGAGATTCATGGTGGTGATGTGAGCTGTTCTGGAAGTATTCATTCTTTATTTTCTCTCTCATATTCCAAGCCAGTCATGAGTACTCTGATAAATCAAAATTATAATTTGAATCTTCGCTATTTAAATGCCTGCACAAGTGCAGTATGTTTTTAGTACGAAGACAGCTCTATAATAATATAATAATATAATATAATATATTTATTTATTTATTTATTAAGGTCACTGTGATTTTGCCAAGTAAGACATGTTCCTGGATCAACATATTTTGGAAACAACATCCCAGTCTGAAAATGTAGTCTTAACTCTATTCCTACCCCTAAACCTAATCCTACCCATAACTTATCCCTAAAATCAGAGGGGAAAGATAGGTGAATAACATTGATGTAGAAGCACCTAACCCTGGTTGCAAGCCTAAACTTGACATAAACGGTAAACTTGATATTTATATATAAACCTGATTGGTTGATTGGAATGTTGTTCAAGGATCAACAAAGATGTTGATACAGGAACATGTCTTGCTTGGCAAAATCACGGTGACCATATATATATATATATATATATATATATATATATATATATATATATATATATATATATATATATATATATATATATATATATATATGTTCAATGTCTCTTTATGATCCTCTTCATGACATGCAAGAAAAAATAAATAAATCGTGCACATGATTTACTATTTCGTTCCCTCAATTTATAAATCATGTGCATGATTTATAAAACAAGGGAACGAAATAGTAAATCGTGCACAAATTTTAGTAAATTGAGGGAATGAAATATTAAAATCGTGTGCACGTTTTAGTAAATCGAGGGAACAAATTACTAAATTGTGCGCACAATTTAGCCCACTATTTTTTTCCTGCATGTCATGTCAGGGGCTCCGCAATTTTGTAAAAAATTATTTGACAAAATGTTTTAAAAAAATCTTACATAAACATCTTGTGTTAATTAAACAAATTCTTACATTTTTCGATTTTTGTAGAGTGTTTGTTTCAACAACACTTACACAAATGGATAAATTGAAGGGTTAAACATCACAGACAAAGAAAGACCATATACAATACCACAGAGTCAGAGGCCAATACCACATACCTGCATATTCGCTGCAGTAAAGAGTTATATGTATAAAAAAACCCTGCATTTTTTACATAATTGAATTATGTTTTCTGAGAAAGACTGAGGAGTTACCCTTTTTCCCACTGTTGCAGATCTAATTAAAGAAAAGACTTGCTGGCCATATCAAAATATGCAGAAAGCTCCATGATTTCTTTTCTAATTACTGTTTCAGTAATGGGGATATCAGAGTCCACCCCTCCTCCTCACAAAACTCACTTGTGTGTGATGAGGATGAAGGGAAGGAGATTAATTGTCTCGTGGTCATGGTCTGGCAGCTGTGCCCTTCCTGTTGTGCATTTGTAAGAAAGGAAACCTTGTGTGGAGGAATTAAACATGGCTAAAATTAGGATTAGACATGCAACAGCAGGAGATAAAACTTGGTTTTGGCAGTTGTATCTGATGTAAATCCGATGAAAGTCTTCTACAGTATATTTCCTTTGACCCTTGAAGCAAATTATCACACACTGCCTCCAGTTAAGCACTGTGTTGTTGAGATATGTGGGATTCATTGAAATGTATGTTTTAATGCTGGTTACTATTGTTTAATCAAAAGCAACTTAGGCCTAATATCACTTTGCAAAAACTGTCCCAACAGCAGGGGCGGTTTCTTCATTAGGGCAATTGGGCGACGCACCACCAAAGTGAGAAAAGGACACGTTTTTCAATCACATTCAACCACAGAGTTACGCTAGCTGTCACTGCTAGGCTGTTTGTTCTGCCTCTGGATATAGTCCAATCAGCGTCGAGTCACGCTCTGTGGAGTATCGCCTCTTTTTGGGCATTTCAGTCTGCCGGAGATTTGACCCAAGTGCTCCCATAGACTTCCATTCAAAGAACTTTTTTTTTCGAACTGCAGGCACTGCAATGCAATCGCTATTGGTTCCGGGAGGGCTCGCACTAACGCGCTTTCGTCATCATACGTAACCTTAACTTGTGCAGCGATTGGTGGAAACAAACATACCTCTATTAATAATTTTTTTTTAAGCTGAAGTGACATTTAATAATTTCCTCAGTGCATAATTTACATTTCACAGACAAATTCTCCATCTGTAAAAGTTAGAAAGTCGAGAAAATATTTCCATTTTGCAGTCAGGTGTGGACGAGCCTTCAGCAAGCACAAACTTCCGTGAACGAGCGCCGCCGCGCGCCGAACATACGGAGTTCAATCTGAGTAAAAATACATTTTGCTCAAAATATTTGTTGAAAATTTGTTTTTGTTGGCGAACATAATTATGTCATATGTAGAATTTCGAACCTACAACTAAGTGTATTTGTACGATAGCAGTAACTGTGTAAAGTGACTATTCTAGGGTAATCAAAATAATAATAATTATTAGTCTGTTCTTTTGCTTTTATTTATTTTCATTTTTAGTTTAGTGTATTTAATTTCTGCTTCAAAAAACATTTTGTTTTTAGATTGTAAAGGTACAATTTTAGAATGTAGACTAGGTCTAATGTGATTTGACCCCTTTTTTGCACATAATTTATAGCATATACTACACAGTTACATTCATGTTTGTTTTTATAGCCTTCAATATGAATGTTTCTAGGACAATATTGGGCAGGATCTTAAATATATATATTTTTTTTAATTAAATACAGATTTTTTTTAGATCTCAGCCCTATGGCATGCTTTAAATACTGAATTTTCCATGTTTTAGATAGATACATTATTATATCACTTGTTAAATGGATATTTAACAATTAGCCTATTCATTCCTGCATTTCTATTTTTTTTTTTTTTTTCGCCCCCCAAATATTTTTTGCACCAGCTGCCACTGCCCAACAGGCACATTTTTCCATTGAAACTGACTTGGAATTCTTGTAATTTGCAAATTTAAGATATTTTCTCAGCCTCTTCAGCCTGATAAATTGAGTTTCTGTAAGTCTTGAGCTTAAAACTGCTTTGTTGTTAAAATTGCCATGTGTTTATTTATTCTGAGGCACGTACCGAACTGCAGTTCAGGGTTGGTAGTAAATAGTTCATGACTTGTATGCTGGTGTAAGTAGTTAATGCCCTTTACTGTTAAGATGACCTTATAAAGCTAGTGTTTTGTTTATATTTGGGCTTTTTACACATAGTAAAATCTGTCAGAGCTTAGAACCCTGTTCTTGAGACGTACATGGAAGAGGAAAAGCTTGTTATGACCTGAGGTAATCATTAGTACTTTGGAGTACAGTGCTATTTATGACATGGTCAAACTAGACAAATACTGTTCTTGATTCTCCTTATTATGGATTGTTTTTGTTAGAATTAGCCTTTAATGCTAAATGCTAAAGCTAGCCATAGCTATTTTTAAAGCCTCTGGCACTCTAGAGTTTAAAAGGCTGATAAATGCATTTGTATTGACCGAGAGTTGATCTACCACTTAACCTTAACACAAAAGTGACAATCATTATTAACCTGTTTTTGTTTGTGATTAATTATAAATATTAATGAAACAAATTCTGCAACATACATTCCTCATGCATGGAAACAGAGTGCATGTTTTAGCATGCTCAGGCTGACAATGGGTTATAAGCTATATCTTTACCCAGCGTTTGTGACAGGATGAATCCCGCTGGCGGGCGGACAGGCATCACAGAGCCGTTGAGCTTGAATGTGCTCAGTACAGACCTCCAATACGATTAAACCTGAGCAGGCCATAGGGAGCATGCCTGTAATCACATTATATCTACCTATCATAGCTCGACGGCTGTCTTTCAAATCTCCAATTATACTCGGCTTGAAATTGTTTTCCTCTATCCCTCTATGTCCTTTTTCTTTTTCCCTGTCACTCCTTCACTTGTTCTCTCACATCATCCGTGCCACTCATATACCCCACGAGGCACCTGCGAAAAACATAATTACATTTCTTTCTTTTCTTTTCCTGCATGCAGGTTATTATAAAAAAGCTTGAAAAATGTGATATGACTTTGATGAAAGGCCATTTTGTGTAGGCAACATTAGCATTAACATAGATTTGTAAAATAGTATCCATGGCATTTGATATTTGGATTTATTTGGCTACATTCATGCCGCAAGCCAGAGAGCCCAATTTCAATTTTCTACTTAAATCCGATTCTTAGTAAGGTTATTCACAATGACCTTTTAAATGTTGCCCATGGTCTAAACAGTCTAAACTGATCAACCTATGAAACACCCTACACTGGCATATTCATCACAAACAAATATCCAAATATATGACCTGATGTACATTTACATGTGTTTTAAAAATATATTTTTGTACTTTTCTATGAATTTTATATATATATATATAGGGGTATGGGGGCAGGAGAATTTAGATTTCCCTGGTGTATATATGTGCATTTTTAAGACATTTTAAGGCCAACAAATTGGATAACAATAGCTTTAAAACCATGTCAACAAATACATGCATGCACAGTTTTGAGGCAGCTTTAATCGCATGTTTGGTAATTTCATGACTTAACTTACAACAGAACAATGACAGTCCTTGCTCGTAGTTTCTATTGCGCTTTATTTAAGTAAATAAAGTAATTATGCAGAGTGCGCTGGCGCATTTGCACATGCAATTCTTGAGTGTGTGCCATGAGCACAGTATAACGGCTGATTGGACAGTCATGTAAATTTTTCTGAGTTTTACAGACATAGCCTGACAACTTATCATCTGACCGCAGTTCACAAGCTCCCTCGTAGTCACATGCAGCCTACCTTTTCCGCACTTGTTTGACTGGAATTGTCGGAATGCGCGTCTGAAAAGTGTCCGTTTGTTGTGGTCATAAAGAGACTGTTCTATATAAACACAGTGTTTTACTTGGCAATGTTTAAAAAAAAAAAAAAAAAAAAGATGCTTATTTCTGGTATTTCATATGCTCTGTTGGGGGTTTGTGGAGTAACATCACCTGGGGGGGGGGGGTATTTTATTTTATTGTATTTTTATCCCCACCGGAGATAATTCCCCATCCCCCCTCTCACCCTGTATATATATATATATATATATATTATATATATATATATATATATATATATTAAATAGCGTGAATTCCAACATGCCTGCTCATTATGAAGCCATATTGCTTTCATACCAGAGAAACGTTCCTATAACTATTGGTGGAAGTCCTTGCTTTTTGTAGTGTTTGTACTGCAGGAACTGGGAACAATTTCAGTTATAGGAATGCCTTTTGGGGGGACTAAATTAGCTCCTACTTCCGAGTAGGGTCTAATTTAGCACAACAGGAACTACTACTGAAGTAAGTGTACATTGATTGACCCCTCATACAAAAACACATCATACAAAAACACCTGTACCCATCATTTTTAAAAAGTCATGTAGACTCACAGTTCACATATACTTACTTCATGTACTAACTCCATGAACATGGAAAACAGTGATAACATTTGCCTGTTGCCCTTTTTCTGTGGCGTTGTGTTTTTTTCTCAGCCTTGATGACATGTAGCACTGCAACTTGTCGAAGGAGATTAGAGATCTCTTAACCCTCCTTTTTGCTCTTTCAGTCTCATAATTTATACATCTAAATTCTATCTCCATTATAAAAAAATCCACGACACACAAAAAAACAGCTCCAGTCACAGCATTATCCTTTCTCCAATTGTTGACTTTGTTGAATGCCGTGCTTAAATGACATCACTGTCCACCAACTTACATCACTTCAGAGTTCCTACTGGTGGTGCAAATACAACCAGGAAAATGGCCGTGGGGGGAAATTTAATTATTGGGGGACCGCCCTGGTGGCTAGTTGCTATAACTGAGTTCCTATAACTACCCAGTGCAAAAGCCCTTATTTGGGCCATATTGGAATTGAAAATGTGTTCCACATTCATCTGCAGTGTACATTGTCCACAAAGTGTTTGAAAGATACAAATGTTTGTCGCATACCCTATTTGAATAATATATGGGATGTTTTTATGAGGTTTTTGCATTACAATCAAGCAAATCTTTCTAAAATACACAATGATAAAAATAATTTTGCTTTGAATGGGGACTGGGAAAGTGCATGTAGAAGACACTTTAACATTGATTTGTGAAGCCTGAGAGCCATAAGGTGGTCATACTTAAAAGCATGTCATATGCATTCATTTTCTCTCTATTAAAATCTTACATTTGACAGCATCTATCTCCACCATAATGCCATTTGGTGAGTGATAGTGGTGGCCTTTCATTTCACCATGAATGTAGATGTCCACCTATTCATCTTCTGCTAGGCTCCAGCAATTTTCCAGTGTATTAGTATGCATTTGCGTACATGCAAAGACCAAGCACTCCGTCTTGTGCGGACGTAGCCGATATTTTCACTTCTACACATACATTCCCTCTTTCCTGCCTTCAAAGGCAATTTTCCACCTTAAAAGCTTCAGTCTCCCTCTGAAAGGAAGTGCACTGAATACAGTATGCCATTTTTTCTTGTAAAAAAAAAAAAGGAAAAGGTCTACCATTATTGCCATTATATGTTCATCCCTTGAATTTTCTTTACTGTGCTATATAGAACAGCATTGATTGAGTTTGTGTGAGTCAGATGGGTGCATTTTTTTAAAAAAAAGTTGCCATCCACCACCAGCAGTTTTATTCTAGCTTCATGCATTCTTTTTTATTAACACTTAAATGTAGATAAGTTTCATAAAAAAACAACAACATTTTGAACAAAAAGCTGAGAGAATCACATTTTTTTAAGACCATAGCATGCATAAGTAATGCCTTTATCGGTGGTTTCTGCTCCTCCTTTGCCTGTGTTTTAATCCAGAGATGTGTTTCGACAAATTCTTTGCATTGGGCACTTTGTTGCGTCCAGTGTAGTCAGCCTTTAGCTGTTGCAATGCGAGCGGCAATGGTGTAGACATGATGTTAGGTCAAGCTGACCCGAATCTGTTGGAGACTCATAACACAGATGCCAGGGATTGTTCCCAGTCAAATGTTAGTGGTGTTTGATTTGTCAAGCATGGGTAGTAATTTAAACAAACCCCTAAACATGGGGTCACATAAGCAAAGTTTTGGCAAAAATTTGAGGGTAAAAATTGTCTATTTTCTATATAGTGTAATGATGTATAAATGGGTGAATTGACAACCATCTGATGCAACATCGCATGGATTCCCATTGAAATGTCACCCTTGAAAATTCACAGAACAATGGTAAATGTGACCACATAGTACATATTAAACTTTGGTTTGTAGCTCATTTACATTATTTATATGAATGGTTTAGGAGTGCCACAGGTGGTTGCAGGCAAACAGATGAAGATGATCATTAAAGTTCCAACAACTTTAATAATTCAATAATTTTTAATAATAATATTCCTTGACAAGCAAACAGGCAGGTGTAACACACACTATACATAATGGTGATTAGACAAAGACATAGTGAACAGGAGGAACTTAAGTAGCAAATGTAAAAAGGATAATTAATAGAACACAGCTGAGACATATGAACTAATAAAGTTAGTAACCACGGAGACAGATGAGTGATGGGAAACAGAACAAAGGAACATGTGACAAATGAAAACAATCCAAAAGTCCATGATAATACAACTAAGCAGAACATAACTGTGACACTTGGGTTATCTCGCTTCACATTTCACATGCTTACAATTTACCTGGGGTTAACAATTAATCCTGGGTATTCATAAGCCCTATTCGGACGGGATTAGTTTTACATGGGGAGGTGGAGTAAAGTAATTTTACCTCAGGATGTCTTTAATATTAACTGGCCAATTCGCACATGATAAGATATCTCAGTAAAACTAGCAGAAGTGGGAGGGGTAACTCGATTTACGCACCACCGTCACCTCCCTGTCGTCATGTGGGTATACGTTGCTTCCTGATATGTGCGCAAACACATACAATCTAAATACATAAACTATATATAACAGTTAGGTCCAGTCAAACGATTTATTAATTAAATTCTGTTTGGATTATTATGGTAATAGGCACTTAGCTAAAGATAAAATTAGTTCTGTGCCTCTGACAATTGCTTCGATCTTCTTTTTGCTGTGAATGGTATGTGGAATATACTTGAGGTTTGCCACAGACTTGTCCCACCACCTACAACACAAATTAATGTTTCTTCAAGTGCTTCCATGCTTGAAAAATGCACAGAAAACTACTTTTAAACAGGAAATGACGGAATATTGCCGTACATATTTACAGCGGGTCTATTCGAAGAGGATTAGTATTACCTGAGGTAATTTTTCCGGACCTTTTTACAGAAGGTAAAAGTCGACATAATCTTTACTGACATTGTCCATAAAAACTAAAATCACTAAGAAGTTCTGGTAATAATTACTTTACCCCACCTCCCCATGTAAAACTAATCCTGTCCAAATAGGGCTATAAACTGACATTTCACATTGTGCAATCCAAAACCCTGGGTTAACATTCTTATTTGCATATTTCTGGTGTCACCGCCATTGATTGGATGAACTCAGCAGGTGACCTGTTCATATAGCTCTAGAATTGCACATCAGGTTATACTGAATAGACATTTTCATAAAGGTAAGAATAAAACGGTCTCAATAAAATAAAATTGTCGCATTTTCAGTCAGCATTTGACACTTTTCCTCTCAAATGTTGAATTTACTGTTTAAATACAATGCACAGTGTTTCTGTGACTGTCTAAAGCACGTGAATATGAGGCACGCTATTGGTTATCTGTTGCTAAGCATCTAGTTTTCTTAGTTTTCTTCAGAAAATGTAAAAAATTGAGCTATTTTTCAGTTGTAGAGGTATACTAGCATGTGTTGACATTATGTTTGTTTAAACGTATGAAGGAGAGGAGAGAAAGTGCAAAACTGTCACTTGAAGGAAACAGCAGCGGCCTCTGTTAGTTTGAAGCTATGCATAAATGCTGTAAACAAGTATCTGAGACTTTCTAAAATGATATGTGCTGAAGGTCACATGGTGGAAAGTTTCACAAAACTACACACCATTAACAGTGAGAGAACAACTGCCAGAAGACATCACGAGTATATTGCTTTCAGTAGATCTGAAATAATTGGACAGAGTGAGTTTTTCTTCAGGCAGCTGTCCTAACAAAAATATTGTTGTGTCCATATTTCTCAGTTGACACTCTTCTCTGTTTCAACAATGAATTATCTCATCATGGATTCTTTATTCATTTTTCTTTATTAAACCCACATCAAGTATTTGAGGTCAATTTGGCATTGCTCTGTACAATCACTCTAAGCGGCCATCCATCAGAGTGATTTACTGATGTGTCTCTCTTGTGCTTTTAATTTGGGAATATGCCTGCCCTCTCTGCCTTATGTAATTGAGTTTAGTGAAGCAGCCCTGTCCACTTATCCTCACTGCAAACATTGAATAATTCTTTTGGTGTTTTGTGGCATTCCTACAATAAGCCTCCAAAATAAATAAAGTAGATGAGTGAAATCTTTAAGTTGGCATGAATTGCAGTCGATTTATGGAAGAAAAGTGGGCATACCAGAATGGTTCCAGACCAGGTCCAGGTTAACGTTATCTAATAGCCCACACAACCTATGTGACAGCAGCAGAAAGTTGTTACATTTTAATGAAAAAATACAAAGAGAAACTGCTGACTTTGTTTTTATTTATTCATTCATTTTTAATATAATTTATATAAAGTGGCCATTTGTATCCTTAAACATATTTTGTATTTTAAGAATAATTTTATTTATTTCCTGGTATGGCCATATTTAACAAAATTGTCTTGGGTTCCAATGTAATCTATTGTTTTAAGAAGAATTATTGCTTTGTCCATCTAGTAAACATGCATATCCAGTACCATTGACACCGATTTCAAGGCAGTCATTTTAAATGATGATATCACATCTTGTCCTTTATCACCTGTGATTTTCCTTTCAGTGGGGGTTAATGAGCAGCTTGCTGTTGTAAATGGCCTCAGTCGGGGCGCCCTCTGTAGTTACGGCAGTATCAGTGATTCATGCAACATTGAGTATCAGAGGGAGTTTCTCAGCTCTGCAGTTCCCTGGGTTATTCTGCATCTGAGCAATATTTAAATCCCCAATCAATAGCAGTTAAGATTTTCCGCCCTAATTACCGGCATTTATTTCCATCTATCTATATCTGGGGAATGGCATTTCTTTTGAGCAGTAAAGGCTTTAAAGATTAAAAAAAAGGTGTGCTATGATAGTTTGAATAAACAGGTTTATTATTATTATTTGTTGAAGAGCCTTTTTATATATCACAAATACATTTGAATTCTTATTGAGAGTCAGCCATCATAACACCGTCAGCTGTGTAAACAGTCATAATGATATTTAGGGTTACGTATGAAGACTTCAGATGCAAAAACGGCACTTTAGTCTATTCATTGGTATTTAATAAATTTGATTGTTATCCATGTGTGTGTCACGTTTATGTTCTGTTTAGTTCTGTTCTGTCATGTCTGCACATGAATTTGTTAGTCCCTGATTAATTAATCCTCCTCCACCTGTACTTGTTTAGTTCCCTCAATCACTCTGTGTATTTATACTCCCGGTTCTGTTCAGTCCTTTGTCAGTCATTGTTGGTGTAACCTGTTCTTATGTGTATAACCAGTAAACGCTATTCTGTCTTATCCTGTGTGCATCATCTTCCTTCATGGACCAAGCATAACAGAATGACTGACCCTCAAATTGAGTAAACAAGAAAGGAATTAAAATGGACTCATCAGCGCTGCATCTATTTCTCCTCCCGGAGAGCAGGCCTTACTTGGAGTACCTGGCTTGGATGCTCCAGAACGGCGGCCTCTTTCCCTCAGCCAGCGAGCCCGAGGCGCTCACCAAGGTCATTACAGAGCCGGAGAACATCAAAGTCCTGGAGTTGATGCAAACGGTCAGTTCACCGCAGAGCCAGGAGCAGACCTGGACCTTATAGACCTGTGGTCCACGGATCCTTTTCCCACCCAAGTCCCCATCCTTGAATCCTCCTCGTCTTCGCCAGTCCTGTCCAGCTATTTGGATGATTCGGTCCCGTCCGGAAAACTTCTTCAGCCTGTATCCCTGCCTGATCCTGTCTCCATCACTGGTCACGACCAGCCCCCTGGATCCGTTGGCACCACTGGTATCGTCAAGCTCCTTGGCTCTGCATCTCAACATCTTCCTCGCTTCGGGCTTTACCTCCACCAGCTCGGCTTGAGGCAGAGTCCCCGCCTCCACATGGGGCCTCCAGGCCCACGTCTCAACCTCGACCTGTCAGTCTGTCACCATCGCCTCGGCTCACCGCTCCCTCATCGCCTCCGCGGCCCATCTGTCCGGATGCTCCACTGGGCTCACTTGCCACTCCAGGTCGGCTTCTGGCAGTTGATGCCCAGCTTCCGCTACAGACTTCTGGAGTTCCAGCTGCGCCTGAACCCTGCACCCCTACAGCATCATCAGGCTACTCCCTTCCTTCCAACTCCCAGTCGTGCTCGTTCGGCCCGTCGTCGCCTCAGTCCCGCGAGCCAGCAGCTCAGGGCCAGGCTTCCAGGCCTGCGATGTCACCCAGGTCCGTCAGCCATGATGTTCTGCTAGTGCCGCCACAAACCATGTAAACAATGGTTCACCGATCGGTCCCAGGGTTTCAGGCTCCGGTTCCAGGCTCCTGTCCATCACCAGCTCCACGCCCTCCGCCGAAGCCTCCACCCTTTTTCATCTTAATAGACTTTCATCAAGGCGCAAGGACGCACCTTTCCGAGGGGGGCGTAAAGTCACGTTTATGTTCTGTTTAGTTCTGTTCTGTCATGTCTGCACCTGAATTTGTTAGTCCATGATTAGTTAATCCTCCTCCACCTGTACCTGTTTAGTTCCCTCAATACTCCTGGATCTGTTCAGTCCTTTGTCAGTCATTGTTGGTGTAACCTGTTCTTATGTGTATAACCAGTAAACGCTGGGGGGGATGAGACAGTTGCAAAATCACTACTGCCATGTCCGTTTTGTATTCAGGTCAAAGTGCTCAGAGAGGACCCAGGTTCGAATGTGACCCGCGGTAGCTTCCCAAACCCCCATCTCTCACCAGTCTCTCTTCACTCTCCTTTCTGAATTTCTGAATAAAGGTCAACGTTATAACGATAATGACACAAAATGACAGCACACTTTATTGGATAACAGTAACAAACAGAAGACAAATAGAAGACTTTAAACAACTTTATACTTAACTACACCATATGCTACACTCAAAATAAATAACAATATATAATATATTTAAAATAGAATACCCTATATGCAATATATATATATATATATATATATATATATATATATATATATATATATATATATATATATATATATATATATATATATATATATATATAATTTATCAAAAATAAATAAAAAATAGTGTACTGTTAAGCAAGTGTATTAAGAAGTGTATTAAGTGAGTAATCATTTGCCTGATAATCATCAAATCTCAACAATTTACTGTCATAAAATTTACATTTCTAGTATAAACTCTAGTATAAACATCTTTAGTTAAAAAATCTCTTTAAACAGGACAAAAACCTGCAGTTCGATATTTTAAAGCCGGCTCATATGCACAGCATTATTCATCTTGAAAATGTATGATTCAATTTGTGTCTTCTGCTTGGTTCTGTGAACTTAGAGGCTTTTGCTGGCAAAAGGAAGTGGCGTTTAGAGGTTTCTGCCACCGAACCCATATTTCTGAATGGGTTGAGGCTGGGATTTAGTGGGATTGAAGTGAAAGTATTTAATAAATGTATACTATATGCGGAGAGCATTCGCTCAATATCTTTATCTAATTTTTGACAGAGGTGGCGTTCAACAGCTTTTGTATCTGAAGTCTTGGTATATGGTCTAAAAATTGTTCAGTTACTTCTTAAATCTGACTAGTGTTAACAAATTGAACATTTTTGTAAAATTTTACCATTGTCTTTTTAATTTATGCAAAAAGCTTTTCATGGAACTATGCTGTTAATAACCACCATTGTGAGTGAATGCAAGTCTCTTATACTATCTGCTTTATTATAATGTCAAGCACTGCATTAAGTTATCAGAAGTGTTTGGCTGTAGATTTGTGTCTTACTGTGTTTAAATCAGCACATTTGATGCATTCATCCTCACCCTAAATAGTAATTACCTTTCTTCTGGGCCCCTCTACTATCGGTGACATAAATAAACACACTCGCATGCACACAACAGAAAGAGAAACAGAGGCAGCAGTAGCCCCCGCCAAGCCCCTCATCACATGTAATTACATGATAGTCGTGCTGGGGTATTTTTGATAGCCAGCTTTGATGTGTGCTGGATCAATGCTCAGCATTTCTTCTTAAGCACACACTTAATGCAGTCGCATTTGCATCACGCTTTTGTACCAACACTCTTACAAGAACCCAAAGCAGAGACTCTCCAAACAATACCTAATGAGCACTTGCCAAAGTATGTTTGAGATTTTCCTCAGAGGCCTAAACAAACCAGCAGATGAGCAAATATGTCTTCACTGAGTCTACATAGATGAGAATACAATCACACACAACCTGCTTTAAACACTGCTTTCATCTCATGTTCAACTTAAGCTAAAGCACAACATGGCTTCAGAAGTAGAACACGTTCCTGGATCAGCATCCTTGAAATGCTGTTTAACTTGCAACCTGACTCATTGAAAAGTTATCCTGTGGAAAGATTTCTGATAATGATAATACATTGCTTTTTGCACATTCCGTGACAATTTTTAAAGTGAAATGTCCAGTAGGTGGAACTTCACCATTACAAATTTGTAATTACAAATATATTTAAACACATGCCATGTAAATAGCATGCAATTATGTCTGAAAACATTACATTCAGTTTGCAATTAGTATTCCTTTAAAGTAAATTATTTATGTAATAAGAATTTAAGTATTCTCACTATTAACTACGACTTTGGCCTCAAACTTATTTAAAAATGAATTGCTGCTTATCAATAGTTAAGTAGTGAGGTAGTTGTTAAGTTTAGGTATGGGGTAGGATTAAGGGATGTAGAATATGGTCATGCAGAATATGGCATTATTATGAGCTTTATAAGTACTAATAAACATCCAATATCATAGCAATATGCATGCAACTAGTTAATAGTGAAAGTTGGACCTAAAAATTAAGACTAAATTTAACTAAAAAGTGTCATGTGATCAGCCATATGACAAAAGAGTCAATGTTTGTCATTGATGTCAAATACTGTCTTGAGGCTCTTAGTTTGAGGCTCATAATTTTTATTTGGAAAGATTTGGAAAGATTTGGAAAGACATAAGGATGACATTGATGAGTTTTTGGGGTGAATTATCTCTTTTAGCTTCAACTATGGTAAACAGGCTTTCTTCACTGGATGGAAAGTTTGGATTCTACATTGTTTCTTGGGGACACTTGACATTTGACTTGACATTTGATATTCAACAGTGCTTTGATCTGCCTGCATTGACACTATTCTTTAAGAGCTGCTGTGCAGCCAAATAATGTACCAGTTATCAATGTAAAGCTGCTCTGACACAATCTACATTGTAATAAGCGCTATATAAATAAAGGTGACTTGACTTGACTGTAGCTTGTGAGAGGAAAGGTAGTTGGGTGGCAGTCGTGTCTCTCATGGCTAAAACCTGGAATGAAAGCAGAAACAATGTGTATAGGTTTTGTTACTGGCTTACATACACTCATATCACACACTAACTAACTTTCAGTGCATGTGTGGTGTAATATCACTGACAATTTCACATTCAACATAATCCAAAGATGCACCTATTTGCACACAAATACACTAAATTCAGTACAAATAATTTTATCCGAAAGTGATTGACGACAAAGTGGCTCGAATCAGTTCCACTGTGAATCAGGTCACCCAGGCAGGGAATGGTTAGCTTGGATTTTATGCTTTATAGGATTTTTTTCTGACCTATTCTAGTGAATCATGTGTAGGAACAAGATTTAATAGAAGGAGACGTGAAGACTTTAAAATGTGTTTCCAGTGTACAGTTGTAGAGTGTACATTCTGACCCCCAGTGAATTAAAACGTCGTGTTCCATCAGCATGCTCCACGGAAAATAGATGGCTTGTTTTGTCATACAATCTGTTGGTGTCACAATTGGCTGATTCCTCTTTGCGTTTTGTAAACCTGCTTGTGGTACAAGGGTCTCTTAGAGAGTCCGTGCTGGCTAGCCCACCCACTAGCTCAGACCCTATCGACAACAGGACACTTTCATTTTAATTAATGAAATACGACCCATAGGAGCGTTTGCTAAAGTTGTGCCTTATCGATAACAGGACACTTTCATTTTAATGCATTGTTCTCTTCTATCTGCGTCATATTTCGGTTTTCGTGTAGCTCAATTGGTAGAGCATTGCAATATATAGCAATATGCAATCATGTGATCATGCGATTGTGGGTTCGATCCCAGGGAACACGTGTGCTCATAAAGTGTATATGCGCTATAAATTACTGAGGGTAGGGTGGGTGTAGTCGTTAATAACAAATAAAAAAAATAGTTTTGCTTAATGGAAATAGGACAAATGGTGTAAAAAGTCCACACATTGCATTCAAATGAACATTTTGATTGGTAATGACAGTTATACGTCATTTCATGACAACAGACGTAACACGACTGTCATTTTTACGCCAGCTAGAGGGCGCATGACTTTACAGCGTACATATAGTTCGTAATAGAGTTCTTGAAAAACGACCTATAGGGTCGGTTCTATTGGAGGACAGTCTGGTATACCAGGGAAATTTCATGGTACTTAATCATTAAAGTTAAATATTCATTTGAATATTGACAAATTAAATTTAAACAATTGCATACCAACTTCAAGTGATAAGTAAACATTGATTTAAAGTCCTCCTGAAATCCAATTTTAGCTTTTACAGTTTTTTTTTTGTTTTTTTTATTGTTTTGGTGCAATTTTCACAAACGTTTGGTACATTTTCAAAACTCTTAGTACTAATATCACAAGAGATCATCAAAACTGCACTTTTTTCAAACATTTCAGCATATTTTCAATTGTGTACAATACACAAAATCACAAAGTATCCTGAAACACAAAATAAGTGTTTCATCTATATAATGGTTTCATTTACAGTAACTGACTGTAAGGACTGACTGTATAACATCAGACTGATTAGAGACCTTACCATGGTATAGAGAGACTGCCTCATTATTGTAACTCACCCTTCATCTGTAAAGATCAACTACAGTATAAATTCAGTCAAATGGTACAGTTAAAACATTTAGTGTATTGCCAGCACACTCTGTTCTACACAAAACCTCATGACTCTCATACTTCACATCTTTTGATAACACACTAAATAGATATTATCACAAACAGTATGGATTTTATGTTAGTTATGTAATTTAGGTAATGTAAGTGCATTTTTCTAATGTGGCATCTGTATCCTGTGTAACTGTAATTCTTTCAGCAATGAGGGTGATTTAAAACATGTATCATTGTTTGCTATTGAATTAACTGAATGTTAAAAGTACTAAACTGAAAGAACATTGTGTTACTGTGATTAAAACAAATGTTCTCTTTACATATCACAACGATCTTGTGTTTTGAAACAATGATTATGTAGAATTAAAATATGCACAACTAGAATGAAAGCCTGAGATCAGGTTTTGAAAGAATGACTAGCTGTGTTAGTACAAAACTCCAAACTGATCACAGAGACTACACACCTTAGTATAGTATTAATGTGTAACTTTAGTATTAATATGTTAGTCTTAAGGTTACGAATAAGCTGGTGTGTTTCAAAACAATGAAAACATTTGCATTTCGGAGATATGAGCATTCAAAACTTGTAGTCTCTCACTTCTGCTAAAATGGATCACGGATTTTCATGGCATCACTGCGGACTTCAGCTTCTCATCAAATCTTCTGTCCAATAAAATGCACTCTAGAATCTAAAATACCACCACCTCCTGCACTATAAACAGACGCTGAAGCTGCAGCTGAAATTGGTCCATTTGTTCACACATTTCTATATGGTGAATGCTACATAGTGCACTATATAGAAGATAGGGAACGATTCAGACTGTGTAAATATGCTTTCCATTGACACAAATGAAGTTTGTTTTCCATCACGTGAACCGCCACAGTGCAAGCACAGTCTGCTCTGGTCCAGAGACACGAGAGCACGGAGCAGATCATATGCGCAAGTCGGCACAGACCACAAAACGTATCGGACACATTTGAATTCTACAAACAATGTTATATTTTAAAGCAATATGGAGGAGAATCAGTTAGAGATTAAGGAAAAATGGGATTTACGAGCTCAACGGCTCTGGCTGAACTGTAATATAGGCGAAATGCTATTGGTTATTTTTTAAAAAGGGGAGGAGCTTCTAGATATATCCCACTCTATCTTCCTGTTTCATTGGAAATTATGTCAACTCAGTGAATAAAGCTGCACTTTCCTAGGAACTTCAGTGGGCCTTTAAGCTGTCCATGTAATTATTCATGAACTTTTATATATTTCTATTTTAATAACATGCCTTAATAAGATGACATTTAAATGTTTAGTTTAAAAGAGTTTAGAGTTTTAGTTAGACTTTAGATTAGGGTCCAATTCTCACTATTAACTAACTACAACGTTTGTTGTATTAATATTAATAGTTAGTAAGGTAGTTAAGTTTAGGTATGGGGTAGGATTAAGGGATGTAGAATATGGTCATGCAGAATAAGGCATTAATATGTGCTTTATAAGTACTAAAAACAGCCAATATCCTAATAATATATATGCTAATAAGCAACTAGTTAATAGTGAGAATTGGACATTAAACTAAAGTGTTACCAGAGTTTTTATTGTAGAGTGAAAAACATATTTTTCAATTTTTTTAATTTTTCAATTTTACCAAGTAGATTTCTCACAAAAAAAAATCACAGACCATGTTTTCAAGAAATTAAGTGATTTTGACCTAACATAAGACGGCGATGTCTTAGGCTATATTTACATGACAACTAAACACTAAAAATAGAAACAGATGTACAGATGATAATGTTGTCAAAACAATCCCGTTCACTCGGATCTGCGAAAACGACTAAAAACGCTGTATTATGCATAACAAGCTATAGTAGGCGATGACACTTTGTAAAGAAACTACGGAAAAGGATTAGGGCCAAGCAATATTAAAAAAATAAAACCATCTCGAGATTAAAGTTGTTAAATTTCGAGAAAAAACGTGTTAAATTTTGAGGAAAAAGTCAAGATAAAATGTTGAGAATAAAGTCATTAAATTACGAGAAAAAAGTCGTTAGATTATGAGAACAAATTTGTTAAATGATGAGAAAAAAGTCGTTATTCTCGAAATTTAACAAGTTTATTCTCAACATTTTATCTCAACTTTTCTCTTGAAATTTAAAGAGTTTTTTCTCAAAATTTAACAACTTTAATCTCAATATTTTTTTTTTTTTTTTGTTAGTTTTTTTATTATTATTATTGCTTGGCCCTAATCCTCTTCAGTAAGAAACACTACATGCCTATAGACTGAACACGTAATAAGCATGCGCATGACGTCACCGTTTTCAAAATTTGTTTTTGTAGTTTACACGGAAACAAAAACTGTATTGTAAAAAAAAAAAAAAAACCGTGCACTTTCAATAGACTGTGTTTGCAGGCCCCTAAAAACCATTGTTGTGTTCATGAAACGCCAAAACGGAAAAAAAAAAAATGCGTCCTTGCATCAAGGAATGACATGCGCTTGATCTAATTGCAGGCAGTAGATATTTTTATTACACCTAAACTCCAAACAAAATACTCAGACTGATAAGTTATAACACATGAACTGAAAGAAACACAAGCACAGTAATCAAAGAAATGATACATAGGTGATACAACTCAAGCAATCAATGAAAAACCATGGAAACCAAACTCAACCACATGACACTGAATCAAAACGTGCTAAACCCACCTAAAACAAACACAAGAACAAAACACTTGTTACAAATGGGTGAGTTCATTTTTTACTTTTTAATTAGTCTTCTCATTAACATAATTTGTTCATTCTGACTGATTCACAATGCTAACCAGGCATGGGAAAAAAAGAGGCAAGATTTATTGTGTGTACAGCCGTAGCGCGATGGAGGCTTTGCTTCCTCTCACATGACTTTCCCCCTTTTATTCTCAATTACCCCCAATTATATTTGCGTTGTTTTATTTTTGTAATGAGAATTATTTTCTCTTCTGTTTTTCTAAGATGCCTCCTTGGATGGAATGCCTCTGGCTTTGGTGTTCTCAAAATATTGCAATAGTTACGATATACTTGCTGTGTCTTCCCTGTGTGCCAAAAGCCCAGCCTTAAGGTCACCTAATTACAGCTATGAGATGTCGCCTCAGTAATATGGATAATGCAGAACCTGTTGGAGATAGAAGCTGGAATGCACTTTGATAAGACAGTTTTTTGCTGCACTACTTGCATTTTCCTTTAGGGAGCTTTGGGTAAACAATTATGAATAGTGTTTAGCTATCTCTTTAAAACTAATTGTTTTTATGAAAGTTTACATTGACTAAATATGACTATATATTAAACTTTATGAACAGATTATATCTAATTGTTGAAAGAATGTTTAATAAACACCTTCAGGTGAAATACTAATTTAGAAAAAATTTGCAAAAATATAAATGCTAAGAAATTGTACTTATAAGTGAACCAAATGCTGGTTGTCATACAGAATCTTCCTTGTTAAATTAAGTTACACTATGCATTATTTTAATATAGAGTGTCTGTTCATCCATTTAAAGCTGCTAAGGGAATTTGTAATCAGATCTGGAAGCTAGAAAATGTAGCCACACTGATAAAGATCCACTTCAGAACTGGGCAGTCTTCATCAGATGTCTGTCGTCTAATAGATAATCCCAGAGATGACTGGAGGAACAGGGGGCACACAAATGGTGCTGGGAAAGCTGCTCGTCATGAAGAGATGCCCGATGCCCTGGATGCAGAAACGAAAGCTCAATATGGCTGCTGGCCTCTCGCTGCTCAGAGCTGCTTTGTTTTGAGAGCGATTTCTGAGGTTTTTCCCTAAGCGGTTCCATACGATCAATTAAGAGATTGCTGATAAATTCATTCTGCCATTATCCAATACTACTGCTGCAAAATGAACTAAAATGTTCATTGGAGGGAAGATAAGAAGCACAGCCTGTGCTACAAAGAACAGGTCTTATGAATGTCTATTAAATGCTTAAAATTGAGAAATGGTGTTGCCCTGAGTATTGATGGAGTCCAGAGGCCTTTGTTTTAGACAGAAACGGGTGTCTAGGGTGAGATCACTGGACAAGATCTATTGATCCTCCAGTCTTTTACTAAAGGCAGTAAGCCATGAATCGGCTATTGGCCCCAGAGCTCTCAATTTGGCAGACAAGATAAGTTTTGGTAACACTAGTTGCTTATTAACTTGCATTCTGCTAGCATATTGGCTGTTTATTAGCACTTATAAAGCACATATTAATGCCTTATTCCACATGACCATATTCTACATCCCTTAATCCTACATAAACGTAACAACTACCTTACTAACTATTAATAAGCAGTAAATTATTGACAAAAAGTCATACTTAATAGTGAATATGTGTTCCTCAAACTAAAGTGTGACCAATATTTTCACTAGTAGCTGAAGGAATGTTAAGTTTGCAATTAGTTTTCCAGAAATCCATAAAAAGACCAATAAATATTTTATGCCGTTAGGGTATGATAGCTATGGCTACTGAAGCTTTGGAAATAATTAGTTTTAGAATCAGAGAAAGTCTTGGGAATAGTACAAATATACTAATGGATGAAGACCCCATGTGGTTTTGGAAGAAATTATACCCAAATAATATTTCTGAAGCATGAAATAAAGAGATATCACCAACAGTGAGGGGGTGAATGGCACTGTCAGGCATCTCATTTGTTTGTCCTCTGGCTTTTTGCCATAGCTGCATATGAAAACCAAAACCAAAATTTCCATATTCAGATCTCTCACATCATTAATCATCCTTCCCAAGACACAGATTTTCCCACTTTTCACCTTTTGTGCCTTATCATCACCACCAAACTCATTTAGACGTGCCATATCTTTCCCTCCAAGGGACGCTCGGCAGAGCGGGTAAGACGGCATCAGCATCACGTTGCACATACAGTGCCTCGAGCGGTTCAGGCGAAAAATAATTCATGTGGAAATTCACCCTTTCATATGCCAGCTCACGGCCCTCTTATGCCTGCCAACGATGAAATAAAGATGAGTGGGGTTGAGATAATGAAGCCCTCTGTTACCGCCTCTACAGACTGATTGATGTCTGGCTCATGTCAGGAACAGGAGCAAGAGGAAGGGGTCCACAGGTCCAAGGTTGCAGTGGCTATTTGGTTGTTTATGCGTATGTGTTCTCTGTGTGTAACATGCCTCTAGGACAGAGTCAATAACTGTGGCCAGCATGTTCAGACATCTGCTGCTAAGACAACGGACGTGTACCTACATGTTTACTTATGCAATTTTAAATACTGCAACACTTGTGCGATGCTTTGTTTTGACAGGTTTTAAAAATGAGCTATTAATCGCGATAATGCTATGCAATGATGTTTATTATGGATTCAGAGTGTCAACAAAAAACATCTCACTACAATCTGTATTTCACATGTTTAGTTGATTTTCATCCTGAAACATCATTATTCTTAAGCCATAAGCTAAATTAACGATCATTCAATGTTAATTAATATTGCTATTCTAGTACATGACCCCCTTCAATTAAAAGAAATCTATGCATATAATTCATCTAAGAATTTAATATGAAGATGATGATGATGATGATGATGATGATGATGATGATGATGATGAAAATAATAGTTTACATATAATTCAGAAATATCTCTGACTGGATTATTCAACTATTCTGAACTAACTTGTTATAATTTATATTACATTGAGGAACATTGTAGATTTTATCAGGAATGTTTTATGAGTTACAAGATAATTTTCAGTTGTGTGCATAGATGACGGAATTACTAAATGTTAAATTTGATTTCAATTCATAATATGATGCATAATCCTCTTCATGCTAAAGACATCAACATTTTACAACTACTCAGTAAATACACACTGTTCTCAAGAAGGAATCTTCCTCCAAATCCCAGATACAGTCTTTATCTATATACCAAAACATTAATATAAATAAAATGTACAGTACATATAGGATCATCATATTATTCTTTCAATGTTCTATTTAGTATTTTATTATATGTCTTAGTAAGATCTTAACAGTTTTATAATAATCAAATTCCCCATTCCTAGTGAAATATTGTCTGGAATGAAACCAAACCTTTAGTATTTTATGTTCTGTAATAACATTACAGAACACAATAGTTTATATTTATATTTTCCATCCAAACACTAGTCACTCTACTGCTGAGTCACTTAGCTTTTAAATTGATTGCTGAATGAAGATGCATTTTCTGGTCATGTGTTTCACTCGCTGTACACTAAATTATCTGTTCTCCCTGCATGGATGACAGGAGATTAGTCATAACAACCGACACCCTGTTTACCATTAACATAAGAGCCAATGTATTGATTGTATTAAGAGGGGTAGAGGATGTCCTAAGCCTAACCTAATGCAGTGTGCACTAATTAAGAGCCATAAGGGCAGAAATGAGTCTCTACACTGCCTTAAGTAAACCTTCTACATCAGTAGGTCAGTAGTTAGTCAGATTGTGAACATGTTTGTTCTTCTCTAACAGTGAGCTGGGTGATGTGTGGAGTATTGTACCAGATTAGTGTAATCTAAATCATTTAGTTTTTTTTTTTTTTTTTTCTTCAAGGGCTGCAACAACTAATCAATAAAATGTATTATTATTATTATTATTATTAATGAAAATAATCGACAACAAATTTGATTAATTGATTAGTCACATCTGCGCGCTGTGCCTGGGAAACCATCAGCCAGTAACGTCGCTTTACAGTAGTGAATAACCAACCCGATCTCATGGCAATTTGTGCGTATTTTACAAGGTGGCTAATTCGTATGACCTCACTTGTACGTTTTACGTAAATTTGTATGTTTTTTTGCTAAATCGTACGTATTTTAAGAGTTGCCAAATTTGTATGTCGTGAGATAGCGTCATGAAAAAATGCATATGTGAGCTGTTCCAGAAAAGGTATATGATGTTTTGACAGATGTGTGTGCTGTTTAATGACTTTTATTTCAGGGAATAACTTAAATTTTTATATTGGAAAGTCCCAAAAATATTTCCACTTTGCATATTTTGACAACAAGCATCTTATTAAAAAGACTTTAATGAATGAGCAATGTTCGGCACATGTGCATCAAACATGCATTCTGACAAAAATTCTCACACACACACATACACCTATATATATATATATATATATACACACATATTAGGGGTGTGACGAGATGAGAGATATCTCACGAGACGAGACTCGAGATTGAGTTCACGAGATGAGACGAGACAAGATTTTTAACACACTATTTTTAAGAAATCCTCAATGACGAAATACATGACTAGAAAAAATATTCTGCAGGTGTATTTGAAATGTTTTAACTAATCATCTTGTAATTAATGTAATTTCAGTTCTACTTTCTGAGTATGAATTATCCGAGCAATCGAGCATTATATTCATGCTCTATTGTTCTGCTGATCATTCAGAAAAACCAAGACACTTCTACGTTTCAATTCTGCAACACTGCTTTACGCTTTAATGCTATAATAAGAAGGTATTCTTGTGGCCAGAGAATAAAATTTCTTTTATAATAGTCTATGAGAAAACCCATAGTTTGCTGGACAAACTAAGATAGTTTTTCTAAACTAAAACTAATCATATATGTAATTAATTATAATCCGTTGTAATTGATTCACAATATATGTGCATAATTCGCTCTTTGGTCGATCTATATTATAATTAATCATAACGCGTAATGATTTATTTTATATATATATATTTATTTCACCCATGATTTGAGCTAATTGATTTAATACCTGTAATTAGTTACAAGCACCAAGTCCAAGCCTATTCATTTCCACCCCCAATGTAATACCAAATTTAGCATTTCAATCAACAGTACATTTTTTTGTTATCCTTTTATCATGTTTCAGAGTATTGCAATAATATTGTATTGTGAGTTCAGTTTCGTGATTTGTATCGAATCGTGACATGAGGATATCGTTACACCCCTATACCGTTGGAATGATTTTTTATTTTTTTTTCCCCCACCTGATGAACATTCAAAACAATGACAGCTAATCAGAATCCATCCAACTTTAAAGAGCTTGAGCATTTAAAGCGGCAGACGACAAAACGCAGTGTGTTTATAAAAGAATGTTGTCATCCATTGGTGTGGGCGCTAATGTAAGTTTTGTTATAATTACTTTCATAGTTAAGAATTTAGGTGTAAACAGGCCTATTCAAATGCAATAAATACTAAATTAGGTTATGCATTAAGATAACATTCTGTGCATTTGTGTACGTAAACCCTTTCAATCAATTTAGAATGCCGCTTTTACCCCACATAAATTCATGTTGAGGAGCCACTACTGGAATGGAATACTAGCACACTGCACAGACTGTGAACTGCCTACTATTTTTATAGAATAGTCCAATATATAAAACTGTATGTTTTTGTATACAGTACGCAGTGTTGATTTTATAATGTTAGACTACACTGTAAAAAAAAAAAAAAAATATCCCAGTAAAATTTACAGTAAAAAACCGACAGCTGTGGTTGCCAGAACTTTACCATAAAAAATACAGTAGCAACGTAAAAAAAAAAAAAAAAAAAATAAATCTGTTAAATTTACGGTAAAATAACATATTTCATTAACTGATATAATGTTAATTTACATACCTAATGAAGTACTAATATCTGTTTTGTACCACATGTATAATACATGTGAATTATAATTCACATGTTTAATACACTGACAGTCACCAAACACAGTGGTGATAGAGTCACATGATGAATCAAAGTTCATCACAAGCAGATTTTCCACAAGCTGAGAAAGAAAAACTAAGAAGAAACAGAGTTATTTTAACGAAAATATATCAAATGTGAAGTGTCACGCAGGGAATTGTAGAAATGTCAATTTATGGTTTTTCACTGTAAATTTTACAATGAAATAGTATTTTTCACTTCCAAAAACTGTGAATTTAACGGTATTTTATATTTATACATAAATGTACCGTTAGATCTATTACAGTTATTCACCGTATATAGTACGGACATTTTCTGTAAACCAATTGACAGTTTTTCACAGCAGCATTTTTACAGTCTTTTACTGTTACGGTCATTTTTTACAGTGTGCATAAGGTGAAGGCCACTTTTTTATTTAAGAATAATCTGAAAATAGTGACATATAGAATAAACCACATTTTGTTGAATTATTAGTAAATTAGCAACAAATCTGCAAAATGATATAACACTGCTTTTTGCATGTATTGTGACATTTTTAAAGTGAAATGTCCAGTGAGTGTTGCTAAAGTGTTTATCTGAAACTGACAACATTTTTAATATGTTGCTCATAGTATAAATGACATCTCAGAAATTAAATGTGCGAGTGGGGCTAAAAGGTTATTGGTTTTGAAATTAACATACCACCCACCCTGAACCCTTTTGACAAAAGCAAACATGAGATGAAAACACATTTGCTAAAGCAACCATACCATTTTTGCTTGCTTCTACAGGTAGTTCTTTTTTATCATGATTTAAGCACAATTTAAGACACTTGCATTGCAAGTGATGTGCTGTACCAGGTCAGCTACTGAGCAAGTTTACTATGTAAGAAAAGCAATATGGAGCTGGTTATGTGATGCATATGCCAAAATGTATTAGTTTACAAATCATGCACTATGGTGAAAGTGTTTTGAGGTCATAACATAGTATTGTGCAAGGAACCACATGTAAATAAGTCTTATTAATCAATATTCTGCTCCTGTCCCTCATAGTTCTTGTGAAAAGGAATACAATTTGTTTGTTTTACTGCCACTAGTGTTCAATTCAATGAGCCTATGTTGAGTAAATATATACAGTTACAGTCACTATTACTCATACTGTGATATAATGTAAGATTTCAGTCATACCACCCACCACAAAAGATACATATACAGGGAGAGAGAGAAAGAGCATGAAAAAGTGACTAATTTCAGGTCAGTTCCATCTCTTGGTGTATTTTTTCTTTTCTTTTTTTATTATTAATAGTAGTTGAAATAGCTGTGACCTCTTCTCGCTTTGGATTTCTCTCACCAGAGGAGCATTGGATTTGACAGACAGCATGATCAAAAGCTATATCATGTCAAGTTGGCAGTCCAAGCGTAATTTGTTTAATGGAGATGATGGCTTGCAGGCAGAGCACAGCGATCGGCACCAGCTGAGACTTTTTAATTAGCGAAAGCTTACATACTGATTATTACCTGCTTTGCCATTCTGAATCATATGTATCATGCTTTCTCCTTGTCGTTCTTTCATAATTCTATTAACTTAGCAGTCAGGGAAAGGTTTGCTTCCAATATTTGCAAAAATAAATCACCAGGAATTACAAGTTATACCAGGGAGGATAATATTCATAACGAATTAGAGGAACAGTCCCCAGTTTCATTAGAATTTTATCATGTTTCCTGAAGTGAGAAGTTCCTCGGGAAAAGAGCGCTCAGGTGACACACCTGTAATAGGGAAAATTAAAGGCTCTGTCATCTTGAACAGTGTCATTTTCTTTTCTTTGACGCACTCGCTATCTGCTGCTGATACCCTCGGGGATGGTGAGATTTTGGAGGCAGGGATGAGAGGTAATGATGCGGTGACCCTCTACCGATCACATCTCGCTCTTAAGAGCCAGTGAAAAATCTCTGTATGGTGGAGTAGACAGCTAATGGGCTTCACACCTGCATCTGTCTGTCTTTTAGACAGGAAAATAAACAAAAGCTCAGTTTGTTGGGCTTGTAATAAAGAAGCAGTGCCTGTCTTTTACTCTTAAGGCTGACAGAACAGATATGAAAGCATGAACAATGGCTTCAAGCATCTTCTGGAGGAGCTCTATTCAAGGGAAATCTCTAATGAAGATATCTCAATAATAGTGTCAAGAAAGTGCTTTGATTATTTTTTATTTTGATAATTTAAATGCTTTGTTTAACTCATGACTCTTTATTTAGCTAAATTAATTAATCTATTATCTCAATTGAAATTTATCATTGGAAATTGAATTGCTTTTCAGAGGCGTTTTTCACTTGAGACTGTCTTTGCAGAGGTCATCCACACTGATCATGGGTATAGTAACCATTATGTAATAGATTTCGTTCTCAAATTTGATTGGACAAGCAGCATTACAGGATTTCTGACATAGTATGCAACAGCACTGCTACATTTAATTAATTATAAACCTTGAATTCATTATATCAGTTTGGTTCATATAAATTGTGACATAAAATTTACGCATTAGTCTTTAATGATTATGATACAAATGCAATGATACAAACACTTAATGTCACACACCTGCCACCCCCTTTAGATCATTTCTAACACACACACACACATTGACCCATTAGATTGTACTGAAGCAAAATCATGGCTTCACTTCACTTTTGTTTCTCTGAATACAATGGAAATATGTGAGAAAAGGTAATGCATCTTATTAACTCCATTATTTATTTTTAATCTCGTATATCATTAGTGGTGCTTGCTACATGGCAGTGTTGTTGGTCATAGCTGTCTTTCCCACCTGTAGATGGCCTGACATTATTGGTGGGCAGCCCAATTGAACAAAAAAAATCTGATCACTAATAGGATGTATTGTATCGGAACTGTGATGTCATTCTAATTTGACATGGATTCAGTTTTCTCAGAGGGAAAATGCTTGAATATCAATTGCAGCTGTGCATAATACATATAATGGCCGAGATTAACATATCATAAATGAGATTAAATCATATCATGAACAAGACTATCAATGCATCAATGCATGAATCTCCTAGAATTTCTTGTATAAATATATATTTTCTTTCATTATCCCATTGTATCATATAGAACAGTGAAATTTTATTATTTATTTTATTTTATTTATTTATTTATTTTTTAATCACAATTATCTCCCTCTTGCCTACATAGTATCTCACAAGGGATGGAACATGTTTTCATTGGTAGTAGTGGTATTACTGCTTATTTGTATAATATTAACATTTTCTCAGCTTTATTGTAAAAATAGTTTGAAGTTAGGTGATGCACATACATCAATACCTGACATACAAAACAACAGTGAAACTCAACAAATAATACTAATAAAAAAAATAAAATAAAATAAAAAAAGAACACCTTCACAGTACATATACAAAAATACAGTATGATATTGTTTGTTTACAGTCATTTTTGTCATTTCAAATACAACTCACAGTAAAAGCAAACAAAAACTTTTTTTATAGTACAATTGTAAAAACTTGGGTAAAAAAATTTGGTAAAAAAAAACTGACAGTAAAGTACTGTAGGTTTTACAAGAAATGTCAGTAACACTTTACAATAAGGTTCATTAGTTAACTACATTAGTTAACATGAACTAATAATGAACTGCACTTATACAGCATTTATTAATCTTTGTTAATGTTAATTTCAACATTTACTAATACATTATTAAAATTTTGTTAACATTAGTTAATGCACTGTGAACTAACATGAACATATGAACAATTGTATTTTCATTAACTAATGTTAACTAAGATTAGTAAAAACAGTAACAAATGTATTGCTCATGGTTAGTTAATGTTTGTTAATACATTAACTAATGTTTACCTAATAAACCTTATTAATGTCTGATAGTGCAGCTGGATACAAGAGTCCTACATTGAAATTACAGTAAAAACAAAAAAAAAATATTAACCCGTAAAATACTGTAATTTCATACTTTTTTTTTTCAGTGTAATTATACAAGCTCAGAGACATTTAGAATCTGAATCTGACTAAAAACTGATACATTTGTGTGGACCTATTACTATCCTTAATGAAAAAGAAGTATACTTTAGCATAATTTGAAAAAGAGTATACTAACTGTTGAAATATTATAATTTAAAAGAATATACTTAACTGTGAACTGAATGTAAAGTTTCCAGACACTTCATTTCCTGTTAATTACAATTAAATGAAAATGTGTTATAGTTTAAATTTATATTAAATGTACTAAGTTGAACTTAAGAGAGTTGTTTTTCCCACTTAAGTAGGACTTGAGTGCATCTTTGTATAATTTCATCATTTATTCTATTGTCTTTGAAATATGATTAAAGAATACTGCCAAATGTACTGATAAACTTTATGGTAAATAACCATACTTGAATTACATAAATGTAATTTTTGTTACCCGTTGGAGCTTGGAAGGGTTCAGTTTGAGCAGATGTTTTATACTATCACCACTGTCCTTGTCAGGGCTCATTTCCCAGTACATTCAGCATCTGGCTCCTATTTGCTATATATCAATATTTTGATTGCACCAGATCCACCATCAAGTGACAGTGACAGTGACATTGATATTTGATTGCGTTCAGTACTTGCTCAGCAGTAAATCGCTAAACCATTTCAAGTTTTGCTGATGATACTTCCTATTCATTCGTTTTCTGCCTGCAGAAACTATGAGTGAAACATCAGTTCATCATTGTGTTAAGAAACATTCTTATATTATTCAGAAATATATATATATATATATATATATATATATATATATATATATATATATATTGGTTCAAAAACACGACAAATGCCATTTTTAAGAAAATTGAAAAAAAAATCAGTATTGTATCTAGTCGGAATTGAAAAGTCATTTATTAATTTTGCGCAAAATGTGCATATCTGTCATGTTATTCTGTTATGTTTTCTCCCTTTCTTTCCAAAACACGACAAACTCCAGTCTCCCTTCTCTGCAGAATGCGATATATCCGCTCAACCAATCACAGCGCACCATTCCATGCACTGTTAACAGTAATGGTGGCACTCTGAATACACCCGGCATCCTAGTTTTCCTGTATTTTTAGTCAAAACGTGTCATGGATTTATTGTATTTTGGGAAAAAAAAAAAAAAAAAATCTGTTTTTATTTATCTATCATTTGATGTCATCGGGATGTCACAAATGTTATATAAACCTGCTCCAGAAGAGCAAAACAAACTGGTTGGTGACTTAACACGACCACCAGTCTTTCCCTGTCTAAGTGGGAATTTCATGGCTGGAATTAACTGCAAAATGGACAAGAGTTTATGCTGATTGGCTCTCAGAGACAAAGAACACCTGAACAAATACTGGGAAATTTGTCAGGCCAACTCAACCACGCACAAACAAGAACTGCTCACATTTTCATTGTCACTTAAATGTCCCCCATTAAAATATTTTTACATTAGTGTCAGTGAATTTTTACACTGTCTTGCGTCAGACTGATTTGTAGCAGCACCTAGTGTACTGCAGTCAGCTAGAGTACTGAAGCTCCATTGTTTTACTAAACCGCTTCCTGTCATGAATAGCACACTTTATAAACATAAATCACAGAATGAATGCAAATCCAAACTCTATTGTTGAGTGCCAGAGTATGCACCCTTTGCTTGCCTTTATAGCTACTTAAAATATAGCTTTCAGACCATGCTCACTGTGCCCCCTGTTGTTGACATCACTGCTGCCCTCATCCCATCCACCTCTCAGATCTACACCTGAGCGCCAGCTCCCATAATCACAATCATGAGATTAACGGTGATATTGTCACATTCACTTAGCCTTGTTTTGCACCCATAACCAATCTTCTCTTTCTGAATAATTTTTTGAACTGCCTATTATCATGAGCTGGAAGGTTTAGGGATGGAAATCACATGGACATTCAAGGGCACTTTTCCCAAAAACCATTAGCGCACCAATCTACAAGTGTACGTGGATGCTAATATGACAAGGTGGTTAACGAATATTAAGCACGTAATGGGCTAATTCAAGTCTGGCAGAGCTTGGGAGAAAGGTGCCATTTGTTTTTGCCTGTTTGCTTGTCAGAAAGATTGATTTGGACAGAGTTGTTGTACAGATTTTACTCAAACGCTCTCAGAGGAAGGTGTCCATTAATGTTAGATTTCACATTATTTCAACATTGCAGAGTATTCAGTAAACAGAGCCTTGTCATTTTCTTTGTGTAAGGATTGTGTTTCATTATATCAATAGTAATGATAAAGAATGCAATCTGATGAAAATAATTATAATAAAAGGTTATTTTAAATAGTAATTGTTTCAGTGTATGGCCGATTTCTGTAATCACTGAAAATAATGCTTTGGCTAGGAAATATCTGCATGAAACTGTCATACACATGTCATTTTGTTAGAGTACAACAGCGAATACATCTATTTTTACATGTTCACAAGGAAATTTGAGCATGTTAAAAGTGTCACAGTTATGTACAGTTAGTTTAGTTTTCATGGACTTTTAGTTTGTATTCATTATTTCCTGTTGTCTTTGTTCATGTTTCCTGCCACTTGTTTGTTACCATGGATATCCATTTAATGACCACAGCTGTTCATATTTGAGTTCGCTATGAGTGTATTCTTGAGTTCCTTTGTCTCTTCAGTTCTTTGTTGGTTTTTGTTTGCATTTGGTACACAGTGTTATGCTTTCGTGGATTATCTGTCGGTCTGTACACTTTAAGTAATTATGAATTTACATATAAAGATGTACTTAAAGGGATAGTTCACCCAAAAATGAAAATTCTGTCATCATTTACTCAACCTCATGTCATTCCAAACCTGTAAGACTTTCGTTCATCTTCGAAACACAAAAATGAAGATATTTTAATGAAATCTGAGATATTTGGAGTGGTTTATTCCAAATTCAACACACACATCAGATTTGGTAAATGGAAGCATAAGAATTTTGAGCTTCCGCAAGAACCGAGGTTTGTTCTTGCGTGTCAAGCAGGTTTGGTTGAGCTTCTGTTTTATGTTCACTGATCAATGTTTATATGTAAATAAAAGCTTAAATTCAATCAGTTCATCATATAAAGTGATCAAGACTCCACAGAAAATTTGGACTAAACCGGTCCATGAATTAGTTTTACGATCTATTTATGAACTTTTAAAAGTGACAAAGCGGTAGTTGTGTGGGCTGTCAATGTAAGAACGGAAAGCACTCATATTTCTTTAGCAATGCCTTCATTTGTGATTCAAAGATGATCAAAAGTCTTACAGGTTTGGAACTTTTTTTTTTTTTTTTCTCTTTTTTTCACATTTGGGTGAACTGACTCTTTAAATCCTACTAAGTGGGTGAGAAAAAGCACTCTTAAATGCAACTATAATACATTTTCAATTAATTGTAAATTAAGCTAAAGAGTTCATCAAATCATTAGTTTGAATGCTCATAAAAGTAGTAACACACCTCTCTTCCACAACCTGTATGATCTGAAGTATAATTTATGTCTGTAGCAGTTGTGCAGCATGCTGAAGTTTGATACTTAAGGTTTGTTCAAGTCCTTTTAAACATGCTTTTTATTCTTGCACCTGCAGTCCTAATGACTATCCATGCATGTATTCCAGACAGACCCAGACACTAATGCCTGGTGTTGAAATGGCCTCAACAACAGTAGCATGCGTTAATTTAATCCTTTTATACTGCCTGGTGATCCAATTAAAATGATTAAGTGTGCTGTATCCTCCCTAGTCCTACTGTTGTAACACTCACTTCTAGTCAGGTACTGAGGTGCTAATGTCATCCACCCGCACGGGCGTAAATATCATATCCCCGACAAGCAGAAGACAGCTCCACTGCTGATATTAAAAAGGCTGCTTCTGAAGTCTTTGCCTGTTAGGTAAACTCCATTTCCTTTTTCTCTCTGTGTGTGCCCCCAAGCTGCGCGGATATCTGACTCATCCACTTTATCCCAGCAGCAGGGGAAAATGTCAGTGCTCAAATAGTAGCTAATTAGATGACGCTGTCTTGTGGCACCGGCCATCTCACTCTTCATCTGAGGTTATGAGGGAGCTAGAGAAATGTAAAGGATTCATTTCATTGGACTGTTTAGTGTTTTTTGTTTTCTATATAAAACAACAGGTGATGGACAGTGCAGACCGTTTCTTAGCATTACTCAACATAGTGTTAACAAACACCCTGTTCAAGTCATGTTGGAATAATTGTATTTACAAGGTGAGTGCACATGAACACTGTACAATGATATAATTAACAGTGGAAAATTTGTTCCACTCACACAAGTTGAAATGAGTTGGGGACATATCGATTAAGGGATCATTTGCAGAAGCAAAATGGTCAAAATAACTTTTTGGTAACACTTGTTTTAAGGTCTTTTAACTAGTTGCTTATTAGCATGCATATTACTAGAATACTGGCTATTTATTAGTACTTATTAAGCACATGTTAATTCCTTGTTCTGCATGACCATATTCTACACTCTTAATCCTACCCAATGCCTAAACTGAACAACTACCTTGCTAACTATTAATAAGCAGTAAATATGGAGTTTATTGAGGGAAAAGACATAATAGTTTATATGTGTTCCCTATACTAAAGTGTTACCAAATTTTTCACTATGACTGTTTTGTGCACATTTTCTCTACTGTAGATGAAGCTTAATAGGCTTTTGCAGCAAAACTACATTTCCCAACAATGCTAATTTGCTGTATATAAAGCATCAAGTTACACCAACTACGTAATACTGATTATGTGTTCTTCAATTCGTAGCATTTTTTTGTTTGTTTGTTTGTTTGTTTGTTTTTTGTGCAAAACTGAAAAAGAAACTACAATATTCCAGATAAAATCAATTTTGCTAACAGCATTTTGCTAAAATTGTAATTGATTGACAGGATGCAATAAAAAAGAGCAGCTGTGGTTACCAGAAACTAAATTTACAGCAAACAATGTTATTGAGTGAAAATAGTTAATACCAAATTTATAAAATCTGTTTTACCATTATAATATCCTGACAACCTTTATAATATTCCCCCTTATTTGCAATGATGAGCATTTCAATTCTTCTCTACCTCCTCTGGTAGCAGACACTCTCTGGTATTAAGTAAATCTGCTATTTGAAACTACCATTTTTAATTTATGGTAAGTATAACAAAGATTTCTTTTGAGCTCAACCCATAAGAAAGGGCTTCAGTGCCTTTTCATTTATCACTGGTAAGGAAAAAAGCTTAAACATCCTCATCTATTATCAGAAACAGCAAGTCAACATCTCTTTGTTAATGTCAACTGTCAATCTCCTCATGGATTTTCTGCTGAAGTCACAATGTTCAAATTTATCAGAGTAATTCCCCTAATTCCCCTTTATATTGAAAACCATTGAAACGAATACAAAACAGGTTAACAACAAATAAGTTTAAACCATTTCAAGTACATTTTTAGGGAAGTTATATTAATCATTTTCAAGAACTCTCATCCATGGTGAGCCAGTCGGTGGTCTGTAATAATGGATTGATTTGAACTTTCCAATATTCTTTTTAGCAGAAATTGCCTCAAGCTGTTAAGGCCACATTCAGTCAAATTACTTGAACTGTCACATCATTTTTATTAAATGTTACCGAATTAATTATATAACTCTGGCCTTTTGAACATCATAGCACCTGAATTTTGTAACCTTTGCTTAGAAAACTATTTAAATTAAATCTGTTTAGTTGTTTGTAGTCTGAACAAGCAAACGCATGAAACCAGACAGCCAGAATGCATGTCTCAGTCTGATTAGATTTATGTAGATCAGTATGTAGTAAATGAGTCAGCGCTTTCAGACAGACAATATGCATGAATGTGCTTAATATCTTTGACACTGACATTCTAATGTGCCTTGTGAGCTCAAAACCATGACGAGATGTCTTGATAGACATAAGCCGAGGCAAATTTTTCTGACATATTTTTCCACTTTGTTGATGTTGCATGAGATGGTCTTGGCATTGATGCTTTCAGCATTACTATAGCAACTGATGTGCATACAAAGGAATATTTCAACCTAAAATGAAATTCTGTTTTAATCATTTACTCATGTTGTTTCAAACCTCTATGGACAGTCAGTACTAAAGATTTTGAAAACCAAATTAAATGTGTGTGCAGTGTGATTAAAGCCGTAGATGTGTTGAGAAACACTTAGAACTCAACCTCAGCCCAATGGAGGTAAAGCACATGACGAGTAACAAAGCTTGGCTAAAAGGCCTACTTACCTACAACTGATGGTCAAAAGCCTCCAGCAGTGAGGAAAGCTTCCATCAACTCTCCATACCTCCGTTTTAAACCGTTGGTTGATGAAGCACAGCTGACTTCCTTCTTCAATCAGCTCTTTTTCAAAGTCGAACCATTTCATTGATTATCCCATGAGGAACGAACCAGCAGTATGGAAAGACCCATTAAGACAAGCAATAAGCTCTTAGACAATATGTCTAGTGCTTGTTTTAATGGCTGTTATTAAATTCAATTCACATTTGATGATTTTCAGGACATGTAGTGATGAGATTGTACTTTTAGCACTCATTGTACTAATAATAGCAAGCAGTCATTGTGCAGACATAGGCTGCATTTACACTGCAAGTCTTAATGCAACAGATCCAATCTTTTGACCATATCCATTTTTTTGGCCAGTGTGTTTACATATTTTTTCTATGCACATGTGAGACCCACGGGCATTGAATGGCTGCGCTATTAAAATTATTTATATATTTCACGTTGGGTGGCCATGATTACCTGCCAGAATGGATAAGTTAAGAGCTGTCAGCGTCATGGATGTTTTGCAGCGCGAAATCTAACTGAATGGATATAGACCTGAAAATAAAGGTAATTTACATTTGTTATTTTATCTATAGTCGTTAGATCTATAATTCTGAAGTCAAATAAAGTTGCAGGTAAGATTACATTTATTTGAATGAATTCAAATATGAATGATAATGAGAGCGAGAGAGCATGTGCGAGAGAGAGTAGCATACCCATGAAGCTTTTGGTTTATTAAGAAAAAGAAAAGAAAAAAACACGATGGGCTCTTTTAAATTAACTGGGAAGAGGTTGAAATTCAGCTGCTGATTGTGTGTGTGTGTGTGTGTGCGCGCAGTTTCTTTCTAGCAAAAAATATAGACATATAAAGTTCCCAGCTAAAGCTGTGAAATTTTAGTGCGAGTGGATACAGGCATGTCTGCTTCTTAATACAACATAAAAGCTACCTTTTAGTAAGCAAATGTATTGCCCTCACTGTGTGATGGCTTGGATTTCCAAGGGGAATCGGATATGCATGTTTAGACGTAGGTTGCATGTCCAGAGATCGGATATGTATCTGATTTAAAACCACATATGGAAAAAATCGGATCTCGGCAAGATTTTTGTGTTTACTCGTGTGCAACTAATTCCGTGTGCAACTAATTCCTGTGTCAGATGTGAGCAAAAAATCAGATTTTTTTGCAGCCTTAGACACTTTTATCCAGGGTATACTTTATTATTCCACAGTTGAGTGTACAAGCCTTTCAAAGTATACTTCTTTGGCCGTGAGCACAGAAAGACTGGGCATATTGGGGCATTTTGCCTACAGTGTAAATGGGCATAATACCTTCTGAGCTCTCACTGTAAAAAAGTAATACACTCTATCTAATTGTGGCAACGGATTATAAGCAATATTATTAATTAAATTCAATATTTAAGAATTGATTTAGAATTAATCAAATTAATTAAAAGTTGACTATTTAAAATGTGTAAAATTAGCAAACACCATTACAAAAACCACAAGCTGACATAAAAGCAACTAAATGAAACAGTGATCACCATAATGGTGACTAAACATTTTCAATAAAATCAACATCATCATCTAAACCTCTGTTAATTCATGTGTTTCTCTTTCCTTCATTGATTCTACTTGTTATCATCAGGTGTCTTCAATGTTGGCAATAAAAAATGAACAGTGCTTAATTCATCTTTAACGTATGTCTGATATTCAGATATTTTTGTTTAAATCTGACTTAAATTTTACTCATTTTAAATGGTTGACATTTAAGGAATTAATTTGTTCTATTTGTTGAATTCAATTAATAATATTGCTTTTATTCTGATGCCAACATTTTATGGAGTAGATATAGCGTATTACTTTTTACAGTGCTCACTCTCAATTTTTTGTTCATTGCAGTAAAGTATATGGAGTAATTTTCCATCCCACTGCTGTGAGTTTTATCTCACATCCGGCTAGAGGAGGCTTTCTAAAATTACCTTGAACAATGCAAAGAATGCTTGACCGTATTCTGTTGCTCTGTGAATGAGGCCATAGTTGAAAAGTTACTTATAGTTATAGAATGTCAAGTGGACCATCGAAATAAAGTTTTTTCTTTCTCTCTTTCTTTCTCTCTTTCTTTCTTTCTCTCTTTCTTTCTTTCTCTCTTTCTTTCTCTCTCTCTTTCTCTCTTTCTTTCTTTCTTTCTTTCTTTCTTTCTTTCTTTCTTTCTTTCTTTCATTTTGGAGCCTAATAGCAAAATGGACAGGGCTGGGTTTCCCGATAACGTTGTCTCTTAGCGCGCTACAAAGACTCTGAAGGTAGAACTTAACTGAAGATGTACTGTTTCTAGGCATGTTCCCCTGAACTATCCCTTATGAGGTTGCTTAAGGTATATCGTCTTAAGTGCAACATTACCAAGTGCTGTCCATGTGCTGAATTGGTTGATATCGATGGCTCGAGAATCGATAATTCACTCTATACAGGGGCTGCTTCACTGCATTATGTGAGGAAATCAGTGTTCTTTATAAAAAGAAGCACTTCAGAAGTAGAAATTGCATTTATTAGGACTCATGGGATGTTATAAATGTAATCCAAATTTTTTTAAATGCAAACTAAATCTATATTGTAATTTATCTATATTCTAGGGGCGCAGAGCCCCCATCAGCGCAAGGTTAAGGCGACCGTTATTTAGAACAAAGTTTTAATTTCTTGGAGACGCGTCATGCAGCTGACAGACATGTCGCGTTTATATCGGTTTTTTTTTTTTTTTTTTATATTCACAATCTTGTTAACTATATCATGAATTTTATGATATATTCCGATTGTAAAATATGTGGAAGTGAATGTGTTTTGTCACGCGATGAGTTTGCATGGCAGTTAGAGCTGTCGGTTATACAAAATCTTCCCCGAAATACATAAAAGTATGTGGCTGGTGAACTGGGAGGATAACAGAGTAAACTTTATTGTTTCAAAAACAATGTGTATCTGATATGAATAAAACACTTTGTCAAATTATAATTGAAAGGGTTATTGTTGCAGCTTCTGTAGACATCAGTGTGATTTGAATTTAACAAACTATAAATGTCTTTTTTTTATGCAATAGCCTACTTAATTCAAATGTGTATTTAAATGCCTGAAACCTAAAATGAAAACACTGAATAGTTGTGATAACATTACATGACAAGCACAGAGCGTGTGTCTGTCTCTGGTTCAGTGCCAAAGCACATTTGAATTTAGCAGTGATTTTTTTTAATTTTATTCTTTGCCATAATCCTAATCGAACACTCAGTGTATTGCAGCTTCAGAATTATATTTGTATAGACTGTCAACAGTGATAAGGTATAGCTAAGAGTGCTCCGGACCAACCTTACAAAAGTATGACTTACAGAAGGTATACTTAACAAAGAACGTTTCGGGAAACACGTATTAACGTTAAGGTACAGCTTAAGGTATAATTTACGAACGACATAGAGTTAAGAAGGTTTTGGGAAACCCAGTCCAGTACTCTCTATGAAGTGACTATTTTAGAAAAGACCTTTGTAGGGATTCTTCAAAATTATTATTTTGTTAAACAGATGAAAAAAAAGTCAGACGATTGAAAAGTCATTAGGGCGAGTAAATGATGACAAAATTTTCGTATTTGAACTACTCCAAATACTGTAGCTCTGCTACTTTTCTTGAAATGAGTTTATTCTGCATTTTTTTCAAGACAGATAAAAATGGCTTGTCACATTGTGTTTGCTTGGAAGTATTTTAACAAATGTATTATTATTATTATTATTATACATTTTCTCTTGATTATTTACTTGAGTATTATATCCTTGTACAATGTTAAAACATTCCAGTGGCAGCTCAAGTACAGACACTCTTTTGTTGTCAAAAAGCAGCATTTTTTGAAACCTGGAGGCAGGAGAGTGTTTCTCCCACGCACACTTTTAGCATCTACTGGATTCCCCAGTTACCAGTTGGGAGGTGCTTTTATTTTTGTTTTGGGGTATGTTGTCAATTCTCTGCAGGCCATTTCTGCAGTGGAACAAAAGGCTGCATCGTGGTGCAGCACTTTTACAGCAGGTAATTTCAGCGTCGCTCAAAGGCACAGCAATAAACTCTGTCTAAATATTCAAGCCCACAGATGCTTTTGCTATTTCATGGACTCCGGAGGTTCAAAGACGATCTCAACAACAGATTCCTAACTTTGATTTTGTGCCGTCATGCTACTTTGCTTCTTCAGATATTAAAAAAGCACAAGATTTCATAGCTTTCATACCCTCTGGCTCATGAATACAAACGGTTTTCTCCAGTGGATCAAATAACAATAACTGTGACAAGTTTCATATGATTTCCCATACTCTACAGCATTAACTGTCAGCATCTGCCATTTTACTGTGTCGTTGGGTGGTCAATAAAAATGTTCTGCTGGCATTGCTGGCATTTTTGGAAATGTTGTTTGTAGGCGGTGGCTCACAGGCAGATTCATAAAAATAAACTTGAAATGTATAAATGTGCACACCATCCACATTACTCTTTGACCATGAACTTCCTTTCTGGTGTGTGGGATCTGGTGACTCCAGCAGCCAAGTAAAGGCTGTTTTACATGGTGTGTGTGATAGGCCTCCTCTCTTGCAGCAGCTTTGCATGCAGGCGGTGTGGAACGTGTTAATGTAAGCGCAGGCTGCTGTTTCCGCTCAAACGTGCTGCCTCTCTAAATGAGGTTATTTCTGTAAATATAACAAGAAATTAAAGTAAAACTAACAAGAAATATGAAAAATGAAATAAAATTGTTTCAATTGTTTTCCCAGAAAATGGTTAAAGAGCTGACAGTGAATGTTATGTTTGTGTTGTTCTTTATTAAAACAAATCCAAATGCTTTTTGGTTGTTTGAGCATAAAATCCCTTCTGACACATGGCAAAAATATACAAATTTAGCACAATTCAAGATTAATTTAGAATTAAATTGACACACTCATGTATAGAGTTAACAATAAGAAGTAAGTCTTATCTAGGCACCATAACAATAATTTATGTAACTAACTGAATATGCATTAAAATGTAGGCTGTAAAAAGACAAGCCTGATGATGACTGTGCTGTTTTTGAGAGGCATATCCCTAATTATTTACCTACATGTACTTACTATAGAGTTACAGTTAGGGTTTGGTTTAGGGTTAGTTACTTGTAATTATGCATAATTCACTGTTATTACTTTAGTAAAACATGTAGTAACTAGAGCTGTCAAGCGATTAAAATGTTTAATCAAATTAATTACATTATCCCCCGGTTTCACAGACAAGGCTTAAGCTGGTCCTAGACTAAAATCCATGTTTGAGCTGTTTTAACTGAAAGAAACTAACACTGACATATCTTAAAATAAGTCAGTGCCATTGTTTTGTCTCAAGATGCACACCAGTAATGTTTTTTTGTTTTTTGGGGTGTATGTTTATAAAAGCAATTTAAATATTCTAATTGAGCTAAGGCCTAATCCTGGCTTTGGCTAAGCCCTGTCTGTGAAACCGGGCCTATGTGGCAATTAATTAATCTAATTAATCGCAATTTAATTGCACATCAGTTTTAACTGAGATATTACCCCCAAAGGATAATTTGAAGTCATTATTGTGTAAAGCAGATTACAAAAAGTAGCTTCAAGTAGCTTTTTGTAAAAAATAAAATTATACTCTACATAATCAACTTAAACTGCCAGTAGGTGCCAGTAAATGTCTTAATGATTAAGTTGTTCATTCATTCATTCGATTCATTCAGACGGCTGATTCATTCAGAAGTGAAGTAAATAGTTCTCTTCAGGATTGCTGGACTTAAAGCGACGCTTTTGAATCGCTCTCGCTATACTTAGATATACACAGAGCACCAAGTTGGGTTAAGGGGTAAGTGAAGGGTCAATTGGAATGTAGAGTTTAATTAGAGTGAAATTATAGATGTAATAACAGAAATTAATTACAGCTATAATTACATGGTTAATGTTTAATATAACTACAATGTAAAAACATGTACACATTAAGTGCATTGTATCAAATGAATAATTTAAATGTTAGTACATAGTAGTTAAAGACAATTAATATAAAGTGGTACCAATAGGCTTAAGCTTATACACACGTCCACTAACTGTGATTTTTGAAGTTAACTCTTGTGGAAGTTTCTGCATATACTGTACATATTTTTAGCGTGAAATCTCTAGTGTAACTTGTTAAGCTGAAGTACAAGTATTTTGCCATTAATCTTTACTCCTCTAACAACGAACTGCTACAAGTTCAAGTGTTTACATGCAAGTTGTGGTGAAGTACACATTATAGGGATTTCTACAGCTCAAGTACCAGCCTGCTGTGATCTTTGAGGACGCTGTTGAAAGTGAGGTGACGTCTGCTACAGCTCTGTATGGGCACTTCATGCGTGGGGGTTTGTTCGAGATGTATCTTGTGTGCCGTGTTGTCAGTGGCATGGCAGCCTGGCAAGCACTTTCTGCTCTCCTACTTTATATAGTCGTGGGCACATAATGAATTGAAGTGACAGTGACCATCATGTCCTACTTTAGAAAGATGCTTTGCAGCTCTATACACCAAATCTTGCCCTGTCTTTCAAATTCCAGTGAAGAGAGGTGTCTGACAGAGCAGGTCCACATTTTTTCAGGTTATCATCTGGGTTTGCTAACATTCCACTAAAATCATTAATATGTATGACCCCAATATTTGCATAATGTCAGCCCATTCGACGCATTACACAAGGAAAGGCAGTATTAACGTCTGGATCTGTGCACAGACAAGGTAAGCAAGCAAAAACAACAGTGAAAAATGGCAGATGGAGCAATAATAACTGACATGATCCATGTTATCATGATATTTTTAGTGATATTTGTAAATTGTCTTTCTAAATGTTTCATTAGCATGTTGCTAATATACTGTTAAATGTGGTTAAAGTTACCATCGTTTCTTACTGTATTCACGGAGACGAGAGTCGTTGTTATTTTCATTTTTAAACACGTGCAGTCTGTACTCTATATAATGCATAAACACAACTTCATTCTTTATAAATCTCTCCATCAGTGTGTAATGTTAGCTTTAGCCACAGAGCATAGCCTCAAACTCACACAGAATCAAACGTAACCATCTAAATAAATACTTTACTCACATAATTCGAAGCATGCATACAGCATGCATGACGAACATCTTGTAAAGATCCATTTGAGGGTTATATTAGCTGTGTGAAATTTGTTTATGCAATGTATAAATAGTCGAGAGCTCGTGGGGTAGAGGGAGCGCATCTCTTAAAGGGGCCGTGCTGAAAAAATCAGTGCATAGTTAATGATACCCCAAAATAGGCAGTTAAAAAAATTAATTAAAAAAATTCTATGGGGTATTTTGAGCTGAAACTTCACAGACACATTCAGGGGACACCTTAGACTTATATTACATCTTGTAAAAAAACAATCTAGGGCACCTTTAAAGCTTACTGTATCCTATTGGATGCACACATTTGTAAGGCCTCTAAATTATCAACATGATCAAAACTTTGCTGAAAAAACTGTTCTACAAACAATCTACTCTAATCTGCCTTTAATTTAGCAAGTAAAAGGCCTTTTATTACAATTCTAAAAATGTCCACCTTCAGGTCGTGATACACATGTCGTTTTGCAGTAAAAAAATTTATGATTTTCATAAAGAAAAAGATTTTCTTTAGATTTTATATTGTTAGTTATATTTCAAGAAATCTGAAGCAAATTAGGTTACTTGATTTGTTACGGTGGTGTACTATCAAGGACAAGGACGGCAGGATAAGAAGCAATAACGTAGTTTAATCACATATAGGAGTCGGGATACATAGAAACACTGGTAACATACAACAATACCGGACACTGGACTGAAGACAGGGAGGAACTTAAGTACACACACAAACCAGAAACAGCTGGGGATGAAATCAGTGTCCATGGTGAATAATGAGTGGCGGGAGCAAAACACAAAGGAACACGTGACAGTCAAACAACCTGGACGAGACGGTGGACGTAACAGTAGCTCCCCCCTCCGGCAAGGCGCGTCCTCGCGCCGTGGAGGAACATCACAGGGGTGGCCGGAGGGGGCTCTGGAGGTGGGCGGAGTGAAGGTGATGGAGTGATGGAGGGAAGACGACGATCCCCTGGCGGCGTGGGTGGATGACCGCTGGCACAGACCCAGAGCTCCCCAGATCCGACAGTCCACGGCCGGGTAGATGGAGGGCGGAGTCCAGATGCTGAAGGGCGGACTGAAGGCATCTGGGGGATGACCGACGGAGACTCGGCAGGTGGATTCTGGTGCGCAGACGGAGAGCTGGCGAACTCCCGCGACGTCGCTGGTTTAGGAGACTGCGGTGATGTACAGGCGACGATCAGCGGAGGTGTAGCTGGAGATCCCGAGGGCTGCGGTGACGTCGCTCGACCGAGGACAGAGGCGACTCCGAGGGGAAGGAGGAGCCCTCTGTAGCCGAAGGGGTGGAGGGGCGGAGAGTACTCGACGTCTCGAAAGTCCGTGGCGGAAGAGGAGGGACGACTGACCAAGGGGGAGCCGGCCGGACGAGGGAGGTCGGAGGAGCCGTCAGTCGGAGGGTCTCCGGCGGAACCGTAGCTGGGAGGAGCCTGGACGGAGCCGGCAGGTCGACGGGCCAAGATGGAGCGACGAGGACGGCAGCTGGAGGCGAAGCCACCGGAACCTCTGGCCTACGTGCTGCTGGTTGGAGTGTGACCTGCGGCTCTACGTCACAGGGGTTCCCCGGAGACGGCGCAGGGCAGATGACATCCAGCAGTGATGTAGTAGGAGGACTGGCTGAGCGAGGTGTTGACAGCGTCGATAGGGAATCTGTAAATAAAACACAGTCCATAGTAATGTCTCTGTTAGATGACGAAGGTAAACATGACGGGTGGGTTTGGGTGGGCGTAGACTCATCGCTGAAGTCAATCAGCCAGTCCTCCCTCTCCGTAGTCGATTCTCCCTCGTCCGCAGATGTCGTGGGCTCACACCCCTGGTCAGACGTCTGGTGGAGTTCCACTTCCTGGGCGCAGGTCACCTCTGTCCTCGGGGTCTCGGGATCTGGCTGACCTTTAGCTGCCGGTGGTAACTCTCCGTCTGCGGGGGGCTCGCACAAGTGCTCCGCGGTTCGTGGGGAAGATACGGGCTCTGGGTCTGGCTGTGCTCTGGATCGGGGACGAACACTCTCCAGACACCTGAGGATATGTTCCATCCAGCTGAGTCCGGGGGTGTCTGGGAGGTCCACAGGATGATGGTAGTTGGCCCCGATCCAGAACAACGACTTCAGGGTGTCGTCGTCGTAGGGGCAGGCGAGTGCAACACAGATAAATTCCTTGGTGAACGAACAAAAATCGGGGTTATTCCTTGCAACAAGCGTGAACATGCCGCCGAAATCCATTTTCAGTGTTAGGTCCGGTATTCTGTTACGGTGGTGTACTATCAAGGACAAGGAAGGCAGGATAAGAAGCAATAACGTAGTTTAATCACATATAGGAGTCGGGATACATAGAAACACTGGTAACATACAACAATACCGGACACTGGACTGAAGACAGGGAGGAACTTAAGTACACACACAAACCAGAAACAGCTGGGGATGAAATCAGTGTCCATGGTGAATAATGAGTGGCGGGAACAAAACACAAAGGAACACGTGACAGTCAAACAACCTGGACGAGACGGTGGACGTAACATGATTATCCTACACTTTTTTAAATCTTGTAAAAAAGATGTCTTGCATTTGATAAAATTGGCTTGTAATCTCATATTTTTCTATATCATACTATATAAACCATAAAGCTTGATGGTTCAATAAACTTTTCCATTTAAAAAAAAATAAAAATAAAAATAAATAAATAAATAAAAATCAGACTATTATTTCATATGTCAGACTTTACAAGGTTAAACACTGACTTGTACAGCGTCTATAAGAATCTTTTTATGAAAGTGCAATACATCTCTGCCTTCTGGTGCATCTATTTCTGCTATGACTTTCCTTATCACCGCTCAATCTGTCATCAGCATTCAATGGACATTAGACCTTTGGCGGATCATTGGATTGATAATGAAAGACAGAAAATAGAGATTGCATTCACACCAAGGACACAGTAATAATGCATGGAAGGCTGCTCCCTAAACCCTCATACCCCCTGTCAATAGAAACACGACCTGAAGTTTATTCCTTGATATTCAATCCAGATGCAACAACACGTCTCAAGACCTCATTTAGTTCCCCATGGTCTGTTCCCACCAGAGAGGGCCATGAGAGCAGCACAATACCAATACATTTGAAAAGAGTTCATGTGCAAGTCTCCATAGAGAATCCAGCAAGTGTATAGTCCATCATCATGCTGTTTCTTTATTTCAAAAGTTTCTTTATTCAAACATTTAACTGAGTATGCAAATGACTACAGGGGTAAGATGGTATTGTAAGTTTAGCATTCTCAGGAAACTGAAGTGTATTTGCTCTTTAATTTTTAAACGTAATGTATGATTTTTAATGTTAAAATACATTATCTTAACCTACACTGTAAACCCAAATAAGTTGGCAAAACTTATTGCCTTATTGCAAAACTTCAAAGTCTAAGTCAAAGTCTATTCATATATCTGAATTGTTCTTAACTTGAAATGTTTGAGTACAGCAATTCATAATTTTAACTTTTCATGTTTCGCTTTTCAATTTTCATGTAACCTCAATGTGAACATTTTTATTAGTGTAAACTTAGCTAGCAAGCTAATTCAGAAAATGCTAACTTGTTAATTTGCTAACATGCTAACAATAGAATGATATAGCACTTGCTGAATGAGTGCAGCAATATAAAGCACTAACATACTTGCTATTAAACCAAGCCACATGTACCACTTGTCACCATGATGGTAACTCTCCAGGGTCCTCATTTATCAATGGTGCGTACGGACAGATTTGTGCGTAATGAGTGCGTAAGAACAATTTCACGCAAAGTGTGGGACTCACCAACTTGTACTTATACGTAGAAATGTGTGTAAATATAAGCACACCTCTGAGCCTGCTTACGCAGAGAATCTAGTGGTACAACAATAGCGATACTACACATAAAAAGTGTCACATTATGCATTAAGCAATCTTTATATGTCCTTTGTTTCCTTTAATTATAAAACACTCAATTTATCATTTGTCTAGTTTAAAACATGATGTGTAATTCGTGTCAAACCCTATACAAGACTAGCCTGGATGCCAACTGAACTTAGCCCCGCCCAAACATTTTGAGGTCGGGGACTTCGGTCTGGACTCGATCCGTAGAGGAGTAATTATGCCCGAACAGAAACTGTTCGGACCAATCACATTTGTCAGGGCGATGATTGACAGATTATCACCAGAAACGTAATCAGCCACGTCATCAAAGAGCGCTTGGGTTGAAGTAGGTACAACAATGATGGCTGTTGTTGAAGAACTGAGATGTGTAGATTCCGCCATCGCGTCCGTTATAGAAAATATCGACAGCGCATTAATTGGCAATTACTCATTGTATACTTATTCTTTTTACAACACCGGCAAAGATTGTTTACGCTCATCTTCTACTAGTTCCAGCATGTGTGCAGTTGAGTTCTGTTGACAACTATGCGTCGCTCAACATACATCACTTACTCTGTAGCTCTGATTGGTTGTAGGTCTATCCAATTGAAGTCTTTCCTGGATTGGTTGAAATACGCCTCCATAATCAAAGCCCAATGGAGCAGTATCAGACCCATATTCGAACTAGAATTGAGTATGACCACATCAGGCTAATACAAGACAGCTGTGAAAAATGTTTGTCTCAGTGCAATGGCTTATCTTCCATTATTGGAAGACTTGCCAAACAATGCACAATGCCCACAGTTTCAGTAAACTTAATTTTGTCTAAATTAAACGAAATAAGTCCATAAAACTCAAAACAATGAAACAGTTCAGTTTACTTGAAATATATCAGTTCTGTGAACTTGAAAGAAAAAGAAAGTGCTAAATACTCATAAAAGTTAATTTGACCAAACTAATTTGTTTAATTTAAGTTTGTCGTACTCAAACTAATTAATTATTTTGAGCATTAGGGTTTATAGTGTAATGTTCATTGAATACTGTTAGTATGCCATTCATGGGGTTATCTCCCCCAAAAGCATAAATATTGAGACTCACAGGCACCATCAAAACATTCAAAACGGTCCACTCAGAACCTTTAATCTCTTGCAGCTCATCCTATAGCAAGAGTTTTGTGGCGTAGCTGATGTAGCAGGTTGAGCCAGATGTTTTTTTTAGCCAGTGTGGAACCATGGCTGATGCATTACATGGGAAAAGAAATTTAGCTTTGGTTAGGGAAGCACAAGCCAAAATTTGCTGCATTTATACCTTCAAAGATTAAATTGGTATGGTAAAAGATTAATGGTATGTAGTCACAAAATGTGACTACAGTTTGGACAAAAATATGTTAGCAACTTAAAAAAAAAAAAAAAAAAAAAAAAAAAAAATTGTCCTAATTGAACTAAGATCTAGTTCAGAGCTTAGTCTAAGCTCTGTCTGTGAAACCAGGCCAAGGTTTTCTAATTGGTTGCTAAGTAGCCTGTCAAAAGTCCAACCTCCACCCAGCGCCCAAAAAAACAAACAAACAAACAAAAAAACCTCTTCACAGAAAAAAAAAGAAAAGAAAAAGAAAAAAGAAAGGGAAAACAAAGTTGATTGATTATGAGTCATGGTTCCACTCAAAAAGTTGACTTAACAAATGTCACAAGCTGCCAATACAGGCAGCTTTCTAAACCTTTCTATATTCTAAACAGCTTTTTAAGGAGGAAAAAAAGAGATGAATTTTAAATGCCTGTGCAATTAACCATTAATCAACAGCACAGCAGAATTTAACAGGAATCTACCTTACCTATTCAGACATTAATATTATACAGTAATTAAGAGTCCCTCTTGTACTAGAGTTTGGGTGAAGATACATGTAGAATATCTTGGATCTAATAATAATCTTAGAATAAATTGCTTTACCTTGGAAACAACTGAGGTCTTGCCTTATATATTTTTTTTTTCCTTGTTGAATAATCCTTTTACTCTGATACATGTGGGATATAAGCATTGTTTTTTAACGACAGGTCTGCCTTTTTGAAGGATTCTGGCATTATTACATGTGAAGTATATGCTCATTTGTAGTAGTATTAAAAGAATTTTACATAATGTTGCAGATCACAGTATAAATATTTTGAACTATATATAAATTAGAGATGCACCAATTTATTGTCCAACAATCAGTATCAGCCAAAAAAATCGGCCATCGGCTGATTGTTTAAAAACAGCCGATGATCAGACAGATGTGTGGAAAAAACGTGTTCAGACGGCAACTCATACGGTGTGTGTGAAGAAAATCTCTCGTGTTGAATTTAGTCAACGCGACAGTAATGCATTAACAACTTGACAATGTTAAAGCAGGCTCTTTTTGACCCATGAATCACCTGTAGTTCAAGCCAGGGTTGCCAGGTCTGCGTGGTTTTTTTTTATTATTATTTTTTATTTGCATTATTAGTAGCACCTCCCATCATCAAATAATCACAAGTTTCAAATTATGTTCATTTTTATCATGGAATTCAAACAATAAATGTCATTTTGACGCTCTTAAATGTGACGTGACAGATCGCTGTATAACCTCAGATCAAGCGGAAGTGTGGAGTGCGAGTCTTTTCTTCCACATTAATACAAGGGATATCTCCAAAAACATGCTTGAACATGAAAAGGTATATTGAAAGATGCAGTATAACTTTCCGGAATATATCATGTCTCATGTATTCACATTCTCAACACAGGAAAGAAGTCAATAAATCAGCTTGTGAACAATATGTCACATAATGGTCACATTTACCTCAATAATGTTTTTCAATGTTCACAGTTCCTTGGTTAGCTAAAAAAAAAAAAAAAAACACTAGAGAGGAACTTATTCACTGTTAGCCATGTGACAAGACAAGTGTTTATGAAAACTACCTTATGTGCAATTTCAATTCATTTTTATTTGAGTGTAATTATATCTTAAAATAAATAGCAGCTGAATATAATACTTGTGTTGTTAATTGTAGCCTCTAATATTATAGTGTATAGTAGTGTAGTGAGAGGGTTTCCTGTATAGCTTGAAATTTTTGGGAGAGTTTTTTGAAAAATCAAACTATCTGTATCGGCATTGGCATCAGCCAATATCATTCTGAATAATCGGCTATCAGTATCGGCAGAAAAATTTAGTATTGGCGCATAGCAATAGTGCATTGCTTCTATAGTTTCACACATCTAAATACATTAATGCAGACTTAATTTCCAATTTAACCAGATCAGAAAAATCAGTCAAATTTGTCTTGTGATAGAAGCGTAGAGAGAAGAGGTGACATTTTACTGTCTTGGTATTATTTAATAATAAATGTGGCGATTATGCTCTGCTGATCTTTGAGAAGAGCAACCCTGCTGTTTCCACTGGCCGACACCAGATCCAATATGTGGGCCACTGTTAATGACCCCATTACTCTGCTCTGATGGCTTCTATGGGTTTGATGTAGCAATGGTGACAGCGTTGTTTATCCAAGCAAATGGGTACATTGAGGCTAGGTGTAATCACTCTCCTCTGAGACCCTGACCAATAGACAGCAGAACGGAAAGGCAAGGACGAGTTTTTATAGTTTCATTCGTGATGATATACCAAATCATTACCGAGATGTGGCCGCTGGGGTCAATTGCATTGCATGGCCTACATTTAAACTCAGCACTCGAACACTGAATAATCACAGCGATTGAATGACCCAAACTGACTCCATGGTGCAATGTATGAATCCCTATGCAGGACTGTTCAAGGTAACATCTCACCCCCTTGTTGTTCCAAACTCATTTTCTGTTACTTTCCTGTTTATTATTGTGTAGCTGCTTTGAAACAATTTCTATTGCAAAAAGCAATATAAAAATAAAGGTGTTGACTTGACTATCATTTCTATAAAACACAAAATGAGAATGAGTTTCATCTTTTCATAGTTCATAATTCATAATTACCAAGACTGTAAAGCTCAAACAACAACAACAACAACAAAACAACAACACTAAATTGTTTTTATTTGCCATTTGGAGAATGGCATTTCAGAACGAAATTAAATTAAACTAAATTTGTGTTTTGAAGATTAACCAAAGGGTTTGGAGCAACATGTGGGTGAGTGAATGATGACAGAATTTGCATTTGTGGGTGAGCATTTGAACATTGTTTCCAGTGAGCAAGGCCAAACAATAGGTAATGAATTGGATTTGTTTTTTTTTCTAAATTAGTGTTGCTTTCAGTGACAGGTACTTGTTTTTCACCTATTCAGCTTTTAAAGCTTTTTAAAAGAATCGTAAAATCATTAGACTTAGCAACACTGCTTCAACATGAAGTATGTTTTAAACACGTTAGGGCACTTTTACAGATCAATCCATTTATGTCTACTCTGGTTGCTAAAATGAAACTGCTATTACCCCTCTTCTCAAATGTGCTGAGGCACTGAATCCTGAACATTGTTATTAAAAATTCAATTTTACTAAACTCATTTAGTGAATTTTGCATTTCCTCATCTCTCCTACCTGGATATATACATAAAACATGTAACCGAAAGCCTCTTGGGTCTGTTGTGATTTAATTTATTTCCCAAAGATATCAAACTCGCTTACTTACATGAATATTGATTTGACCAGGTTGTTTCACACACGTAAAGCAACTCCTCAGAAGCCCTGGAAACCAATGAGCTTAGACCTTCAAATAATTTGCAGTAAGTGTTGTACTGCAAGCATGAAATAGTAGAATATCCAGTGTTATGAAAACTACATAGAATAAACGGCAATATGTAGCATTTATGGGCTACATAAATTTAACCACACTAAAGGTTACCCTGGAATGAATGCACGCCTGGCATGAATGCAAATTCCCATGATAAACTTCTGGGATTTTGGAGCACCAGCTTGTATCAGTCGGTTAACATAACTACAATGCGTTCTTTACCCAACACCTTCCCCTAACCCTACCCAATACTTTTAATATTATTAAACACTTGTTATGCATGTATTTCCACTTTTAGAACATTATTTTAATTTTTATTGAAATGGCGATCGTGATAAAAGCCAGGACTGCGAGCCAACTTGCTATTGCTGTGCCACTGAAGACCTTGAATTTTGTGTGTCTTCATTAAACTTGATATACACTGTGTTCCAAATTATTATGCAATTGACATATCAGTAAAATTTCAGTATAATAAACATTCAGATTTTAGTTTTTCTAAGAAAATGTTTGTTTGTTTATTTATCTATGTCTTTTTAGATAACTGGTATCAATCTCAGACAAAATAATTTGCCAGATCTATGGAAACCCTACTTAGAGGTTGTTCCACATTATTAAGCAAGTCACAGTTCTCATGCAATATGGGGAGGAAGAAAGATCTTTTTGAAGATGAAAAGCATGAAATGATGCAATGTTGTGCAAAAGGCATGAAAACAACTAATATTGTGTGAAACTGAATGGAGATTATCGAATTATCATAATATTTGGGAGTGATTTAGAGCACAGCAGAACTTGGTCAGATAGAGGCTTATTAATGAAAGTTCCTGTCAAAAACATTTATTGTATTAAAAGGGCAGCTATAAAAAAAGCCAGTGTTGAGCAGCGAACAGGTATTTGAAGCTGCTGGTGTCTCTGGAGTCTCAAGAAGCTCTCCATGCTGGCTGGCAGTTGTGCATAAAGATGCATTTTAGACACCACTAACCAAACCTAACAAAGAGAAACATTTACAGTGGGTGTAGAAATACATTTTCAAACAGTTTTATTGCTATGGTGTTTTTTTGCAGCATGGGATAGTGCATAGTGCATTGTACTATGCACTATCCTCCTTTTTATACCATAGCTGAAAATGGCCAGTTATGAACTCCACATATCTTGCAAAAGTCATTTTAATACCCTCCATCTCACTTCCCAGTATTCCAGCCCAAATCATCACCCACTAGCTCCTTGCTGACGTCGCAGTCTTGTTGGAACATGGTGGCCATTCACCAACCATCCAGGAATCCATCCATTTAGACCATCCATTGTAGTACGGCATTAGTCAGTGAATAAAACTATTTCAAAATGAGTCTTCATGTATTTCTAAACCCACTGTAAATGTTTCTCTTTGTGAGGTTTGGTTTAGAGTGGCTGAAATGCATCTTTACGCACAACTGCCAGCCTGCATGGAGAGCTTCTTGAGACTCGAGAGGCACCAGGAGCTTCAAATACCTGTTTGCTGCTCAACACTGGCTTTTTTTTATAGCTGCCTTTTAATACAATACATTTTTTTGACAGGAACTTTCCCCAATAAGCCTTTATCTGACCTAGTTCTGCTGTGCTCTAAATCACTCACAAATCTTATGATAATTCGATAATCTCCATTCAGTTTCACACAATATTAGTTGTTTTCATGCCTTTTGCACGACATTGCACCATTTCATGCTTTTCATCTTCAGAATGATTTTTCTTCCTCCCCATATTGCATGAGAACTGTGACTTGCTTAATAATGTGGAACAACCTCTAAGTAGGGTTTCCATAGATCTGGCAAATTATTTTGTCTGACATTGATACCAGTTATCTAAAAAGACATGGATAAATAAATGAACAAACATTTTCTTAGAAAAACTAAAATCTGAATGTTTATTGTACTGAAATCTTACTGATTTTTCTCTTGCATAATAATTTGGAACGCAGTGTATAATAACGAGTTTTCTTACCCCCCCCCAAGTTTTCTTTTTTCTTCTGTAAAGTAGTGTGTTCACACTGACAAAAAAAAGGTACATTTTAAATACCCGGATGATGCACTTAATTAACCAAACTAACCGAACCACACTTGTCACAGCTTTAATTAAGTTGCAGTGGGGGAGGGGCTATCAGACTCCTATGTTGAATGACAAAATAACCTTATAAAATTCATACACGTACACAGTGTATAAGTGCATAGTGTATAGTGTGTCATTTGGGACATAACTTTAGAATCAGTATTAGAATGTATTCAAATGTGTAAACAAAGTGTGAGATAACAGTATGGAAGCCAATATGGAGTTGTTGCTGTGACAGGAGCAAGTGTGTGCTATAAAGCAAACATTAATGAAGTTTATGCCCTTGGCATCAAAGTCTAATGAGATACTGTCTCATGAGAAAAGGCTTCACACATGGGTTCAGTCTCTGCTTCTGCCTAGTCAAAACACTAGCCACAAGCATAGGAAACATAAATAAACCAAGCGTGTGTATGCTAACATCTCTCTGGAGTCACAGACAGGCAGAGGATGCGTCTTTTAGTCCTGTAGAAGAGCAGTATCTTTATGTTGAGTTTGTTTTCTGATACTCCCTGACCTCTATTCGCTCTTATCAGACTGGCCAGACTGACTGTGGCCTTTTTAAGTCCGCCCTAGTAGCCTCTATCCTCACTAATGTGGCTTCTACAAAGAGCCAAAACATGTATCTGCCACAGCAAATTGCAACAGTGGCAGGGCTTTCCATTTGTACACTTCTTGATATGTTATGTTCAGGTCATTCCACCACAATAAATCCTTACTGTTTCTTGCTACATTTTAAGACATGAAAAATCATAGCTGCACTTCTGAGGCTGTTGAGTGACATTGTTCTAAATGTTCTAAATTGGTCAGGACCTCTTAAAGGATTAGTTCACTTTTAAATTAAAATTATCCCAAGCTTTACTCACCCTCAAGCCATCCTAGGTGTATATGACTTTCTTCTTCTGATGAACACAATCAGAGTTATATTAATAAATATCCTGACGCATCCAAGCTTTATAATGGCAGTAAGCCTTACCAAACAAGTAGGAGCTGAAGAAAGTGTCTCCATCCACATCCATCCATCATAAACATATTCCACACGGCTCCAGGGGGTTAATAAAGGCCTTCTGAACTGAAACGATTTAACACACAGGGCACCCCTTTTGTGTAATTTTTCGACGTGCAGCCAGTTGTTAGCCTTATGGAGGATTACATTAAATAATAAATAAAATGTAAAAAAGAAAAGAAAAGAAAAGAAAAGAAAAGAAAAGAAAAGAAAAGAAAAGAAAAGAAAAGAAAAGAAAATATAAATATAATTTCACTCATCTAGCTTATCACTTGAAGAAAAAATCCTTCTGTCCTTTTAAATGTCTGTGTCAAAAGTGCACGTTCAGCACGTTTAGTAAAGCTAATTGCTGTAGCCTATAACTCTAACTTCTTTCATTTTAATTTGTAGCTGCTTCTTGAATGGTACTGTATCTTGGTAAATTTGTTAGTGATCAAAACTTCAATATCTCTACTCTCCATAGTTCAAACTAATATCACATAATTTATGTCTCTGTGATGACTGGTTGATATACCAAGGGAGGCTATAGCCTCCTCTGTGATTGTATTTTTCTCAACATTTCGATTTACAAATGGAGACAAAAGTCTGTGGCTATGGATTTGCCTCCCCTCCCCTTCTCTCGCCTTAGCACAGTTTTCCAAACAGCAGATTTGGCACTTTCAGGAATAGCAGCGGTGGTCCCAACTTCAGTAATATTTTATGTTACAATGTTACAATGGTGAAATTTTAAACAAGAAAGTCACATTCTGAGTCACACTTCTTCAAGAAAGTCACACTTCTTCCTTTTTCCAGCATTAAATTTTGGGTAGGCTGTGCCTCCTGTCCTCTAACGAGATGCCACTGCTTATACATTTAATGCACTGCACAATAGATTACAAATACAAAAAATAGTTCAATAAAATGAGAGAAGTGATTCATATTTGTGTGTGCTGCATTATAAGAACCATGTTGTTAGCTTAGCAACATGCTAATGTCAAAAATGGCTACATGTCAGAAAGTGCACTCAAAAAAATGTTTTATATAGTCTTAGCTATGTTCATTTACCGTAGTTTTATTTAGCAGTAATCACAAGATGAAAATTGTACTTGCCAATTTTTGTGAAGCACAATCTATAATGAGCTTAATTTACATAGAAATGCATGCCAGTGCCTTCATATTGAAAATGCAATGCAAATTCAGTAATGAAAATTACAGCTCTGGATTGCGAGTGGTTAGGCGTGGTATTTGCGCTGACATTGTGCTGACATAACTAAGTGCAAAAGTGTCACAAAAGTGTTTCAAACAGTTTCTTAAATTTCCATGATGGTTACGCTGAATTAAATGGTAGCAGCCAGTGAAGACAGCAGGCAGCAAGACTTCCTCACAAAAATTAAGTTTTATTTATGCTATACCACATAGAGCTGATTTATCTCCACAAAGTGATTTATTTATTTACTTTACTTTTTTTTTTCTTTTTTCTTTATGCCATATCATTCTTGTTTACTGCATGGTGAAATTTCATCCATTCAATTTCTACAGTTAGGAAAATAAAAAAAGTGTTAAATTTCTTTTGGCTTGTTTTGCCACAAGATTGGCAGCACAAATATTTTTTTTTTTTTTTTTTGTTTCTTTGTTTGTTTGTTTTTTCAAAGCAAACAACAACAACAACAACAACAAAATCTTTGTGCTGCCAATCTTATGGAAAAACAAGCCAAAAAAAGAAAGTCTCTGAATTGCCAACTCACTTATATATGAAGCAGATGACCAGGCTTTTATGTGCAGAGCATCAGATTAAATCTGTAAAAAAGACAGGGGCATTAACTGATCAATAGTGCTGCATACCATGGAATCAACCTGAGTGCTGTTTTCTGCCTGGTACCTTAGACTTCTGTGTAATTGTTTTCCATGAAAAAATGTGCAGTGGATTGTTCTCAAGGTATATTACTGCCAGGGCTCTACACTTATGGTTTTTCAAAATAAATATTTTGACAGGTGGTAGCAAACAACAGCAACATTGCCTGATTTTTATTTATTTATTTTATGACTGTCTGAAAAACAAAAATATATTAGTAACATTTTGCCCAAATATTGCAAATTATATGCAAATAATATGATCAGTCATTTATGTATATTCACATACACTCAACAACCAATAAACCTGTTCAACTGTTTATTAATGCCTATATCAAATCAGCCAGTCACATGGCACCAACTGATGCAGCTCATGTCGACAAAAAGTTTGGGAGGCTGACTTCTTGCCTCGCTGCCCTATCGATACCTCCCGGAACTGATTTCGTACAGGCTTCTAAGGCAGTGTAAAGGATATTATTAACATTATAAATGTCACATAATATAGATTTTAATAATAAATCTTGTCCATTGTTCACCCTAGCCTAGTGATAATGAAAAAGAGAAAAGGTTGTTTCATCATTAAATATGATCCGATTTATGCTGCGTGGCCCCTTTAATTCTCATGCTCTCCGCTTGCCTTAAACAGTGCATAAACAAAGTTTACACAGCTAATATACTAACCCTCAAATGGATCTTTACACAGTGTTCGTCATGTATGTGGCATGCATGCGTCGGATTATGTGAGTATTGTATTTATTTTGATGTTTACATTTGATTCTGAATTAATTTGAGGCTGTGCTCCATGGCTAACGGCTAATGCTACACAGTTGGAGAGATTTATGAAGACTGAAGTTGTGTTTATGAATTATACAAACTGCAAGTGTTTAATAATGAAAATAACGACGGCTCTTGTCTCCGTGAATACAGTAAGAAACGATGGTAACTTTAACCACATTTAACAGTACATTAGCAACATGCTAACAAAACATTTAGAAAGACAATTTACAAATATCACTAAAAATATCATGATATCATGTCAGTTATTATTGCTCCATCTGCCATTTTTCGCTATTGTTCTTGCTTGCTTACCTAGTCTGTTGATTTGGCTGTGCTGCTCCAGACGTTAATACTGGCTGCCCTTGTGTAATGCCTTTCATAATGTTGGGAACATGGGCTGGCATATGCAAATATTGGGGGCGTACACCCCGACTGTTACGTAACAGTCGGTGTTATGTTGAGATTTGCCTGTTTTAAACAAATGAGATTTATATAAGAAGGAGGAAACAGTGGAGTTTGAAATTCACTGTATGTCATTTCCATGTACTGAACTCTTGTTATTTAACTATGCCAAGATAAATTCAATTTTTAATTCTAGGGCACCTTTAACTTTCTGTTTATGTTTACAATTATTAAAGCATTACCTCTCTGCAGTTTTAAAGCCTTCATTATCTGTTCCAGTCAGGTGCGACTTTATAGATCAGCACTTCTCAAAGTCCGGACTCCGGTCCGGATCCGGACCCGGAGGGAATTCAATCCGGACCCGCCTCCATTTCGTATTTCAAGAGCAGTAATTGTGTGTAAGGGATTAAAAATCTGGATTTCCTACTTTGATAAACGCATGTCAAAATAATTTGTTTAGTGTTGTATGCCTTTTTGGAGATGGTCCGAAATTAAAGCGAAGGCGAGATATTTAAAGTTTTCCTCCGTGATTCAGTTGCCATGACATCCAGTGAGCATACTTTTGATGTAATTGGACACGAGTCGCGCGACGCAGCATTTGAATGGGTGTGGAGCAGTGGTTCTCAACCTGCGGCCCGTCACAATGCGGCCCGCGATATGCCGACCACAATAATAATAATAATTTATTTTTGTTTTAAAATTTAAATTAAAGTGAATTAAATAAATATAAATGAGCTATAATGCTTTATTTGTCATATAAAATCATTTTGGTGAGCATTTATTATTTTCAGACATCAGGCAATGTAGGCTAATGACGCAATCACTCAGTTAACGAAACAAACACAAGTGCGCGCTTAGGAAGAATTCAAACAGTAGCCATTAATTTAGTAAATTTAAGCCTCAAAATGGTCAAATTTGTTATTAAAGGAGAAAAGCTAAATGTGGAAGATAAAATGAAGGAACACATGCAAACAAGAAGAGTCGCAGCAGTAGTAAAGGTAAGAAGAATGGAAGAATCAGTTTGCTGTTAGGCCTAATGAGCGAGATGGACGGCCTTCCTGTTTGCTCTGTAGTAAAGTACTTGACAAGCAAAACCTACAATTTCAGAAGACTGAACTGTGAATTCGATGTGTTTGTTTGATGTAGGCCTATTTTAAATCAGTAAAAATAACCGCATCAGCGCACCGTGGCTTTAATGAGCCCAACTCTGCGCGCGCTCGCGGATCCGATGCTGCGCGAGGGATTGCGACATGACAGAATGCTTGATATCGTCAGAGATTGTAATTAGCATACAGTGCGCTCAGTGTTGTTTGTGAGAAACATTTGCCTATTAAGGCGTTTATGTGATTGTTTGGTGACTATTGCGATGCTGTTGAAGAAAGTCATAAAGTCATACAGAATTAAATAGCAACTTAAAGTGATTTATACAGTTTGTGTGTTCATTGAGCATTACTGATAATTATTGTAAAGCTAATGTCAGTAAGTTAGTTTTTATTTGTTATTTATTGTGTGCAACATCTTGGTATAATAATAGTATTATCTGCTAATACCATAACATTAAATCTGATTGGTTTGCATTGGTGACGTCATATGTAAATTATATGCGGACCGTGAGACTTGCAATTGGACCACTGTGCGGCCCACTGGGAAAAAAGTTTGAGAACCACTGTTATAGACATTAATAAATGCATAGACACCTATATGTCTGTCTGTCAGCCGACAGGTTTAATAAGAGCTGATAAGTTAATAATAAAGATGTTCAGAGAAATTAGTAGCATGTGCTTAAAGGATTAGTTCACTTCAGAGTTAAAATTTCCTGATAATTTACTCACCCCCATGCTTGTCTTGCACTTCTCCGCGATGTGCCACGCATTATGTATTCATGTTGGAAAGGTCGTGTGACGTCGTTGTTTTCCTTTTTTTTTTTTTGTAAAGGGCGTTTGACTTTGTCTTTGCATGTTCGCTTTGTAGACACTGGATCAAAATGACTGATTGTTTCACTAGACAAGACACTTATTCTTCAGCTAGGATCATGTAAAGCCCTTTGAAGCTTCAATGAAACTACAGTTTGGACCTTCAACCCATTGTTTCCCAGTGAAGTCAACTATATGGAGAAAAATCCATTTTCGACTGAAGAAACAATGATATAAACCTTTTGGATGACATGTGGGGTGAGTAAATTATCAAGAAAATTTTAATTCAGAAGTTAACTAATCCTTTAATAACTGTGCATACTTTACAATGTGACCTTATAAATGGTTTAATGTCAAATTGAAAATTAAATAAAATGCAATACATGCATAATAATGAATACAGTATTTATACAGAACAAGTTATTAATAATGTACTTACATTTTTTCTTAGCACCCTTTTGAATTGTTAAGCCCCCCACTCCCATCGAGGAAAAAAAAAAAAGAAAAGAAACTACCTCACGAAAAGAAAAGAAACTACCTCCTACTAAGATCAAGTCTTTGATCATAAATATTAACTTTGTTGTACTGTATGTGATACAAAACATATGGCTGATAGTCTAACATTTTTAAGTGAGTGCTAATCAGCTTGCAGATTAATTACCCATGAATATCGTAAATATACATAGAGTAGCTACCAAGCAAGGTCTGCATATCTATAATTCCTCTATGTATAATTAAATATCTATATATAATTTTCTATTGAGGTGTACATACAAGATGTGTTTTGCTTTAAAAAAAAACAACAACAACAATATAGATGGAGAGCAACTAAATGAAACAGCTATGTTCTACGAAGTTCACGTTTTTGTCGGTCTTGAGGCAGTTTTGAGAAAGGTTTTCAAAATTTCAAGTTTTTAACTTGACCTTCCATCATAAAAACATAGCTCTTTTGGTGTAGGACTTGATGTAGAGATCAAAGATTTTTTTTCTTGCACATTTTCTGTTGACGACTTGGATGGGAAGCCATAAAGAGCAACCAATCACAGTGTAAAGAATGCAATTTTATTATATATACATTTTTAATTTGATCCGGTGTCAGTTGCACTGATGCAGTCAAACAATTTTTCACATCAGCTCACATTTTCACTTGCAAAGGCTTACACTGTAGAGCAATGAATGTCTCCATTATGTCCTCTGTAACTGCACTACAGAGACATGAAAATGACACACTGGCTACAATGAGAAACACAAAAAGAAGATTTTGAACTTTCCTTTGTAGCCCCACTGTGCCGCTGATGTAATTAATACCCTTAATTAGGCCTCTATATCGACATGGAGGTTCAGGGCCAACTAACTCAGCGCTTTGTGATTCCGAGTTCACAGTGTAGCTTCTCATGCCTGTTTGATCCAGATAATCTGGGCCTTTGTGCGGTAAAACTCATCATCTCACCACATTGTGGCTGTGTGTGCCTTTGATTTGGATTTGCAGGTGTTTCCACCCCCTCTTTCACTGCCCACACCAACTGGAGAAACTCAACAGGGTAGATGGCATATTCTCACAGAGACCAGCATGATGTTTCATCTCAATATCATATTAGCAGTGAGAGCTTGCTATTCAAATGGCCATTCACTCTTGCTGTAATCAGAGTGTTGCTTGTGCTCCATGGCAACTGTTCTATGAAGGGGATTTGAATAAGACAGACAGAAAAAAGTGCAAGAAAATAAAGCAAGAAGGCAAATTTAAAAAATAGTCTTTTGATTTGTTGTCTGTATCAGCATCAGTAATACTTACCTCTATGGATATGGAGTTGCTTTAGTGAAATAAAGCAGGACTTTTTAGGAGGATTTACTCCTTTAATGTGGTCATATTTAGGGCCAGAGCACCGATGGTGTGAGGACCCTATTGTAATTGCTCAGTCAATTCTTCTTCCCCCGAAATTAATCGTATTTTTGAGGGCATAAACATGCTCAAACACTCATGAAACTTTGCACACGCTTCAGAAGTGGTGAAAATTTACGTCTGATATGGGTTTCAGAATTATGTGTGGAATTTCAATTAAGCACCCTTCACGCTATGTTTCATGTACAGGTATGAAATTCAGTAGACACATGAAACAATCCAATACGTACAAAAAAGTCCTTGGGTGCAAAATCTGTAAACCCAACAGGAAGTGAGATGTTTTAATTTTTCTCTGCAAATTTTATGCAGTTTTTGCTATTTCCAGACGTTGTACTTTAACAAACTCCTCCTAGAGATTTTATCAGATAAACATCATATTTGGTTAGCCTAATCTAAAGGCCTTTGAGACGTTAAATTCTTGAGTTTTCGTTGAAGGGCATGTCCGCGGCGGCCTGACAAATGTTTGATGTTTCGCCATGAAACAGGAAGTTGTTGTAACTCAGGCATACAATGTCCAATCTGCCCCAAACTTCACTTGTTCGATAAGAGTCCTGGCCTAAAGACATCTATATCCCAATATTGTTGGCAGCAGGAAGTGTGGCACGTCGAAAAGACTTTGGCGTATTTCTCCTGTTTTTACTCGCTTACATGCATGTCACCCACTATTCACTGTTTCCCTAAGGCCACCGGGTAACGGTGGCCCTGGGTGCGAGGGCCCTTTCATCGCTGCTTGCAGCTTTAATTTATTGTTGACTTTCTGCTAACTGAAGAGGCTATGAGACTATGTATTTTTGTCTTTTTTTGGTGAGGACATTGGTTTGTATGTATATTGACTTTTGCAAAATATATGCATAGTCACACTTGTCTCTTGAGATCAGGATGGCTTTTGTTCTTGTGGCAAAAGCTCACGTCATTCAAATGAATCTGGAAAGTGACAAAATAAAATTGATGCGTGGGGTTGTGAAATCGTATGCATGAAAGGTGGTAATTTGAGACGCCATGGATTTCCATCAAGAGTCAGGAAATAGCTGTCAGATTTCCTGATTAACGGTTGATTTACTTAATAAAAGACAATAAAAAGTTGCCTTAGATTTTAATTGAGGTCTACTCTTAGGTATATGGAATTGTTGAAGTGTTTTAAGACAAATATGTAATACAGTAACAAATGTACAGATTCCTTTAGCAGTTGCTCTCTCACAAATAGAGAGAGAGAGATGAGTGTTTTTCTGAACATGAAGAGGATGTGGTGCTTGTATTTAAAGGGTGAGAAAGATGAGAGCATTCTTGATATTCTCCTACCTGTTCTTTTTCCCACAGTGCCACACTGCAAAGTCCAGAGCTGATCTTTAACCCTGTGAAACTGTGATCACAGCAGATTCCTCCTCTATAGATTATGACTCAACAATACAAAAGAAAAAAATGACAAGCAACATGATGATTTTAAAGATAGAAGTGAGCTGAGACATTTCACATGTGGACTAAACGGACATTTGCAAAAGCCTTTTTGGCCTTTAGATGGATCAGGACCCCTGTCAACTATTGGACATTTAGTCAAACTGTAAAGAATAACTAAACTCACTTTATAAATGTGCTAAATGTTCAGATAGCACCTTTTTTTCCAAATCTACAGAGGGAACATTTCTTTGTAACACATTATTTTGAGTTTTATTTCTTACTGCTTTCAGTCTTTCAAACCTACACTGTACAGCTACCAAGTTTCCCCCCAATGTCTAAACCACTTCGAAACCACATTTTTCTGGAGGTCCCTTTAGGTAACTAACAGCCTTTAAAAATCCTTCTCTACCTCTCCAATTTAAAGGCTTAGTACTTTATATTAAAAAAAAAAAAAGCTCTACAGCTTTAGAGGAATTCATCCATCTCTAATGTGAAGGCATAAAGAATCATCTTTTCACTCCTTACAATACATAATTTTTCCTGTGCTCAGTATATATACACATGATGTGACTGAACTATAAAATTCTTCACACTCTCTTTTTGCCTCTTCCAGCCCAAACGGCAAGCATATGTCATTCTCCTTGGACCGTTTAGCTCTTCAAATTGTTCTTCATTTTTCAAACGGCTGCTGCCGTATTGATGGAGCATTTTCCTAGTCCACTGAACAGATGTCTTTAATGAGTTTGCAGAGCTTAAGCACACAGACTGATATAAATTCTCAATGCATCATTTCAAAGACCCAAACTATAAAGTTCACAAAATAAATAATTTTTTAAAATAAATTAATCCTCTTAAAAATGAGAGTTTTTACTCGCATCTAGTTGGACGCTTGAACATTTTGAAGTCAGATGCTTCAGACGCGCGTCAAATTCGCTCTATTCGCGCGTCTAAACAAAGTGTGTTCAGACATGAATTCGTGTCATGGGAGGGGCTTCCATCTCTTTCTGCACAGATCCTCTGAATAAACACATCATCTTGTCAGTTGGAAACTAGTAGCAGCAATTTAACTATTTTGCTAGCGAGCAGGTGGGCTATGATCAATTGCTAAAATCATGCAAAGCATTTTACAACTAACCAGATCCTCTTCCAGACAAGGTCCTTTTAATCCTGTCTCGATAAAAATATGATGACACATCATAGGTGGCCACACACAGACTATTATCTTTGTTCTGGTCTCCACCGCTGATCATGTCATAAACACGTTACCAAAGCAGAGTCCCTGATTGGTTAACGCGCTGCGAACGTCTGAAAATACTAGCAGTTTTTGTGTTTATTGTCTCCTTAAGATTAATCGCTTGTTATATTCCTCATTTGTAATTCGATTTGAATAGAAGCATCTGCTAAATTAATAAATGTAAACATAAATCCCTGGATGGAAATGTGGAAACTTTGGGTTTGGCCTTTGAATAGGGCTTAATGATTAGTTCTGGTCTTTGGTCAGAAATGATGGAGACCACTTTGAATGCAAGAGCTGGTTTTACAAGGAAGTTGTATGATTTTAAGTGGTGGTAATTGTGCATTGTGCAGAGAGGGCACAATTTTCCTGTGCCCTACCTTCCAGAATTTCATAAACCCATATTAGAGCTTGTCAGATATTATGCTTTCCAGTTTTTGTGCAATCTTACAGCCAGTGAATGGAATGCGGGTCGAATATGAGTAGTCCGCAGGCATCCCATCTAGGGCTACAGTTTAAATTGTTCAGTAAGATTCAGACTGTTACGCTGCCATGACAGTAATTGGCAACAGGGAAAACTGACCTTAAAATAAAGCAACACATTCTTGCTTTGCATTATAATTGAAATAACATTTTAAAATACAGCGATATGTGAAATTGTACTAGAAATGTGTGTTTGTAACTGCATAGAGCAGCCTATTTTTAAGGCCTAAGTCCTACGATTTTTAAATCCCCCACAGACTAAAGGGTTTGTAATCAAATGTTTCACCTCAACAGCTACTGTATTTCAATCAGTCTAATGAGCTTAATAATGTGGAAAAATAAAACAAACTCGAGAAAGGTAGATTATTATGCATTGTAACAACTTTTCTGTAATCATAATTAAAAAAAAAAAAAAAACACACTACATCGAACTGGAGTTCATTTTTTAAAGTTTGATTTTTAGTGGCATTGCAGTCTTGCACTTAATGAGCTCTCTGTGTTGTTTTGTGTTTGTCACATCAATAGTCTCTGCAAGTTGATTATCTGCCATGAATTCTTCTCTAGCCAGTGTCTCAAAATGACATTTCAATATCTCTCCTCTAAGAACCGAGTTACTCTGAGAAGCATCCATCTATTGATCGACATTGTATTACATTTTTTTTCTTTTCCCTCCATGTTGTTAGAGAGGTTTGAGTTTTACGAAAATAAAAGTTTGTCTCTTCTAGACACTTTTCAAAAATTACTGAACTGAAATCCAAATTTACCCTATTTACTTTCTTAATACACCTTCCCTGATCTTATTGTGTTCAATACATCAGTGCATGGTTTTCGAAAGAAAAGAATAAAAAAGTTTGTTTCTGTAATTTTTCATCAAAATGTAATAACTTTGCCTCTAAAACTACTTTCCTTTTTATGCCACAAATCTCTCTTAGTTGTCAGCCCCAACCCCCCATCCCCCCCATCTCCCCCCTTTTCCAACTGACTGGCTCCTTTCTTCTTTAGAATGCCCATTTTTCATGGTCCAATGAATTCTAAATGGATAATATCAAGTCCTGCTCTACCCTTTTCCTCATTGAATATCATGTTTCACTAAGAATTAGCTTTCTGAAATAATGGCTTTAAATTGCATTTTAAAGAACAAAGAAGAAATTTTTATCTTAATTTAACCATCAAAACAGATTCCTGGGTTTAATAATTATGAAGATCACAACTTTTGATAACAAAGCCACAATAAAGTCTTTCAAAAAATGTAACACTATAAAGCTAATGTTTTGGGGTTACTAATTTTTAAAGAGAAGGGTGAAAATACACCACTAGTGCCATTGGACCTAGAGCAGTAATATATTAAAGGGCAGTCTAGACAACTGATTAGACTCTAATTAGAGTTTGAGCCGATAGCTGGGTCTCAGCCTCAGGGATCACATTGCCTTTAGGACCAACAATCTAAGACTAACGTGTCGGAGTTAATGACTTCTCAGCTCTTTCGAGAGATTGTGCACACGCTACATGCACAGTCATATGCGACTTATTTTGCTGTGCTAAGCATTATACTATAATATACTATCAGACTTGGGTTTCACCCCATTAAAACATGTTGAATAAATAGGAATGATATTAATGCAAGGGTAGATACTTTTTTTTTGTCCCCATGGTGCCTAATTTTTGGCATTGCACATGCAGATGGATAAAATGCACATATCCCAAAACAAATGGAATTCTGTCAGCTGTTTGGCTGTATTTTTTTATTCATTTATTTATTTGTTTGTTTTTTTGTGTGTAGGGTCGATAAACAGGTCACTTTTCATGACCCTGAGGATACACAGAGCTCACTTTACATAAAACCAAGGATTTTAATTAAGACGAGGTCAAATTAAAAACTCAATTGGCCTCGATTAATACAAAAGGAGACAATGATTCTGTCCCTTTATATTGTGTCAGCGATTAAGCATTGCTGAAACCTTGCTGAAGCAGTGTCCTTTTATGCTCAGAAGGAAAAACGATTTAATTCTTTTATGAAGTACCATTCTAGATTTTAATCTAAAAATTAATTACTGGCTGAATTAAGTGGCTTTAAGATTGTTACAAAATTAGAAAATGGGCTTTTCATAATCTGCACAAAGAGAATTATGCCTAAAGGCTGGTTGTTATGGGCAAAATCGTGATGGTATGATGATTTTCTATTACATTAACAGTTTAGATCATGACATTGTTATCTTTGCTGTAATTTCAGTGACAAAAGGAATTACTGTATACTAAATAATCATGTGGAAATATCCAGTTTTCAATAATTCAGTTAAATACTTTACACATGAAGGGTACTTCATCACATTTGATTATTTTCGCATTTTATTTTAACTTGATGGAATCAAATGGAAATGTGTTCTATATTAATGAAACAGATTGCGAGACAAAATTCCACCCTTTTGCTGATCATACCACCCAAATGTACTTTATTTGCTTAAATACTTGATTAACTCAGGCATCATTTGTACACATCTAATTGAAACCCTAGATTTGCCTTGTCTGCAGAGAATAAATGTCTATGATGAAACATTTGGACACCAGTGTATCAAAATGCACAGTTGAAATTATTACTCTTTCTCAAAGTTTCAGTGGCTATTGACTGGACATAACTGAACAGAACTGAGGTTTGATGTTTTCCAAACTTTTCTGATCTTTAAAATATTAGGCTACATTCAATAAATGTCACCACAGTAATGGCTTTTAAAATCTAAATTTGTAATCTTTTGATGTCTGTGTTTGAATGAATGTACTAATGTGAGCGCTATTTGCCCATGAAAAAAAAAAAAAAAAAAAAAAACTCTCTGTTATAGTGCTAGGGTGTTGTGGGTGGTTAATAGTTTTGAAAATCTCGAAAATGTCTCGAAATACGGGTTGGGTTTCTTCTGTTTTTCTTCCTTTTTGCCCTCTTTGTCATCTACCAAAAAAAAAACTAAAGTGACTTGAAATTGAAGATTCTTCATTTAAAATGCTTTTAGCCAGGTACAAAACATTATCTGAGTGTGCTGGAGCTGCCAAAAACATAACCAAATTATTTCTAAAGGTCCTACATTTGCCAAGTTTTCTCAAATTTTCCCAAAGAACAGATCTCTTATTCACTTCACACAGCTCAAAGAGTCATCAAAAATTAATAACCTCTTCAAAATATTGCAGTCTGCCCATCCTTATCCTCTTTTATATAAAAAATGGTGGGGAATATTTTATACTAACTTCACTTCACTGAACGCATATTGAGTTTTTTGTCATTGAATAAGACAAAAAAGGGAAAGTTATCCACTATACAGGAATTGCAGCCAGGCTGTATTTCAACACCATTAACATCAGGACCGTGAGTGTTTTGATGCCCATTGTTTCTGCTCAAAACTCTTTGTTTCGTGCTAAAGTACTGAAGCTCATCAGTTATTTATTTATTTTTGTTTTTGTTCTGTCATTTTGCAGCATGTGAACTGATGACGCAAGGGATCCTGGCTTTGGTCACGTCTACAGGCTGTGCCTCGGCCAGTGCTCTACAGTCCCTGACAGATGCCATGCACATACCACACCTTTATGTCCAGCGAAACGCTGAGGGATCACCCCGTACTGCATGCCAACTCAATCCAAGTCCTGATGGAGAGCGATACACCCTCGCAGCACGACCGCCTGTCCGTCTAAGTGATGTCATGTTGACGCTAGTTGGTGAGCTGCGCTGGCAGAAGTTCATCGTCTTCTATGACAGTGACTATGGTAAGTGATTGATTCCAACAGGAAATCCTGCTTTTGGGAACAGCTTACGTGTTACATTCTCTTGAACAAATAATGCTGAGCATTTGTTGTGGTATGATTCCATATGGTAACTTTAGTGATTGGTTAAAGTTGCATTCAAACTAACAGCAATTAAATCGCTGGAGACCCTTGGAGTCTTGCAGCTGTTTGTTTGTAGTAACATGGCTTTGCTGTTAATTTCCATAAAGTTGAGCTCTGCTAAACTGTCGGCAGATAGAATGATTTTTCAGCTATATATTTACAATAGCTGAACGCCTCAATCAACAACACAGTTACATTACAGTTGCACAAAATTACACAATAAACTTTTGTTAATGGTAGTCACTAAAAATACAATTGTTCATTGTTTAATTTGCATTAACCAATGTTCCCATTCAGTCGGTCACGTTCGACGTACGTCGGACAGACCGACGAATAGGAATCTCGCTAGAGAGGCCAATCTACTTCGAGTGTAACTAAACGAGCCAATGCACATTGGCATGCAATCATATGCATCAGCTGCTCGCCTCGCAGCGCGGGTATATAATGAGCAGCAGGTGCGTTGCATCTTCAGCTTTTCGCTTCGGAGCCGAACGGTGTTTGTTCCTGTTCTCTACAAGCGAGTGTCTGCTAGAAGACGAGTCAAGCTTTTGGTTGAACTTCTCTTTTTTTCCGAGTGCGGGCGAACAGCACAGCAGCGGGGTCGACGTCCTCTCTTTTTCTGTTTCGTTTGCCGTTTTTGAGCAAATAGCTGTTTGACAGCGTCAGAAGGCTGTTCTCACGGCCGGTACGGTGCGCTTTTGAGCGCTGAAAAGCCGTTTTACGGCTGGTAAGAGTGAGCGCCTTCAAAGAGAGAGAAAGCACATGACAGGCTGCACACAATCCCTGTCTGTGTTGCGGTGGCCGTTCCCCTGCGTGCTTCAGCACTTCTAAAAGAGTAAAGTCCCTGAAAGAGCTTACACAAGTAGATTCGCGTCTTTTTTTAAAGACGACATCTTACTTGTGTTTCTGGATGCGATCGTTCCTGTCCTCACTGACGGCCACGATCACAGTTTCGCATGTCTGGGCGCGTGCTGAAATTATGTTCGTGGGTGTTCATGTTTTCATATGAGAACATGATCACGTCGACACGCCGGTCGTGACTCTTCTTTCTCCGGGAAGCTTGAGTCCCCTCTGTTGTTGTTGGCCAGCTGCCGCTTGTGTGTAAAAGCACAGCCGCGGCTCTGCCCGACACTCTGGGAGACCGCGGAGATCAGCGAGAGCAAACCTCTCGCTCCTCTGCGTGTCGTGTGCCGTCGAGCTGCCGGGCTGCAGCGCGGGTTGTCACGGCAACCCAGCGCCGCTCGGCGCTCTAGATGCGCGGTTCCCTTGCGTAATCTCCATTGTAGCGCCCTCTCTGGTGCACCAGAAGAGGTCTACTTTGCTGATATGGCTTGGGTGACATGAGGTTGAGGGGTTCCTTCGGGGAACCAACCCCTAGGGCCCCTCCCCTCTCTAGCGCATTGCAAGCTGTGCAGTTTCTGGATTGGATTGCTGGTCCTTTTCATAGGGGAACCTAGCATTTCATTCAGAGCTCCAGCTGAGGGACAGACGTCGATTGCAGCATCGGAGAGAGTGCTGTTATGCTCTGGAAATGAGGGTGACGCTGCCCACTGTAATGGTGTGTGCTTATGCTGACTCAGATTCAGAGTTTACAGCCATGCTTTCCTGGGTCTTCCAGATGTGCATGGAAAACTTGGCAGTATGGGGGTATATTGGTGCCATAAATATGGAATGCCAAAGGTGGCAATCTGCATAAGTTTTTCCTCTCTCACTACCCTCTTGGATGGGGTGGCTGTACACAGACCACACCCACCCTGCATGTGAGGCCAAGGCACTCTTTTTGCAGGAGGGTAGTTCTGTGCTGGGGTTGAGCTGCGCTTGTTGACTAACCGTGATCAAAGTCACGGCGCAGGCCCTCAGCCAGACGATGTCCACCTCCGTGGTCCAGAAGTGCCCCTGGCTTACCTTGTGAGGTGAGAGGTTGTCAAGCTAAATGCTTTCTCAATGCTCCCATCTTACGAGGTGGCCTTTCGGTGACACTGTCGAGGACTGAGCCCAGCGGTTCTCCTCAGTTAGTAGCGGATAGGGGAGCTTCCCATGACAAACCATTGAGTTCCTCTTGGGCCGCCCCTCAGTCTGCTCGTCGCCAAGGGTGTCGTCCCCTGCAAGAAACTCCGGAAGAAGCAGCAGGCTCTGCTGTATCCATTGCGGGGAGATGACGCCTCCCGTCTCTGCAGCTGTTTAACTGGTTGGTGAGAATCACCCCTGAGACGGGCGACCCAGAGATGGGTGGGGCTGCTCTTCCACCCCTGGAGGAGGGCCAGGTGGTAAATCCTTTATTGGGTTTGTTTCTGTTCCGCCACTGACCCAAGAGGCAGCGGTACCCAAATTTTAAAGAGCAGTTCCTCCATTTCCAGGTCTGAAGAGGGTTTGGAGAGCAGTGGGAGGAGAAAAACCTCACCACTCTCATCCCCCTCTTCTGTCGCCAGCGGACAGCAGCGAGCAGCGGGCAGCCAAAGCCTCGACTGCTCCCTCTGTCCATCCGTGGAGCCAGGTAAGTGTTGCCTAGCACACTGTGACGCCGCTTCGGGCCGCCTCACAAAGAGAGCCCCCCGAGCCGTGTCCCTGTGTTCCACCTCGCTGCCCTGCTGCGGGTACACCGGTGGTCCCTTTGGTCCTGCTTGTACGGTCTCTGCGAGCCGGGTTAGCGCTCCCCAGTCCGTCTCGCTGGCTCCTTCGGACCATCAGGGTCGGCTTTGCGATTCAGTTCGCCCGGCTCCCCCCCAAGTTCAGGGACGTCCTCTTCACTACAGTGAAAGATGCCGATGCCCCTGTCCTGCGTGCGGAGATCGCAGTCCTACTGGCGAAGGACGCGATAGAGCCGGTCCCTCCAGCCGATTTGAGGTCGGGGTTCTACAGCCCCTACTTCATTGTACCCAGGAAAAGCGGCGGGTTACGACCGATCTTGGACCTGCGAGTTTTGAATCGGAGCCTCCACAAGCTACCATTCAAAATGCTCACGCAGAAACGCATTTTCGAGTGCATCCGTCCCCGAGATTGGTTTGCAGCGATTGACCTGAAGGACGCGTACTTCCATGTTTCAATTCTTCCGCGACACAGGCCATTCCTGAGATTCGCGTTCGAAGGTCGAGCATATCAGTACAGAGTCCTACCCTTCGGGCTGGCCCTGTCTCCCCGCGTCTTCACGAAAGTCGTGGAGGGAGCCCTTGTTCCCATGAGAGAACGGGGTGTTCGCATTCTCAACTATCTCGACGACTGGCTCATTCTAGCACAGTCCCGGGATCAGTTGTGCAAACACAGGGATTTGGTGCTCAGACACCTCAGCCAGTTGGGGCTTCAGGTCAACTGGGAAAAGAGCAAACTCGCCCCGGTGCAGAGGATCTCTTTTCTCGGTATGGAGTTGGATTCGGTCGAGCAGATAGCACGCCTCACAGAGGAACGTGCTCGGTCAGTGTTGAACTGCCTGGATACATTCAATGGCAGGACAGCGGTTCTTTCAGAGGCTCCTGGGGCATATGGCGGCTGCTGCGGCTGTAACACCGCTCGGTCTGCTTCATATGAGACCGCTTCAGCACTGGCTTCACGGCCGAGTCCCGAGATGGGCGTGGCAGCGCGGCACATTCCGGGTGCCAATCACTCAGGAGTGCCGCCGAACCTTCAGTCCGTGGTCGGACCCCTTGTTTCTTCGGGCAGGAGTGCCCCTAGAACAGGTGTCCCGGCATGCTGTGGTGTTCACAGATGCTTCTGCCACCGGCTGGGGTGCCACGTAATACGGGCATGCAGTCTCAGGGGTTTGGACGGGACCCCATCTGCATTGGCACATCAATTGCCTCGAGTTGCTGGCAGTACGCCTTGCTCTGAGCCGCCTCAAAGGCCTGCTTCAGGGCAAGCATGTACTGGTCCGTATGGACAACACTGCGACCGTTGCGTACATCAACCGTCAAGGTGGTCTACGCTCCCGTCGCATGTCACAACTCGCCCGCCATCTCCTCCTGTGGAGTCGGAAGCATTTGAGGTCGCTTCGCGCCATTCATGTCTCCGGTGTGCTCAACCGTGTGGCCGACGAGCTATCATGAGCTGCGCTGCCAAGAGAGTGGCGACTCCACCCCCAGGTGGTTCAGCTGATCTGGAGAGAATTCGGAAAGGCTCAGGTAGACCTGTTTGCCTCACCAGAAACCTCCCACTGCCAGTTGTTTTACTCTCTGACCGAGGGGACACTCGGGACAGATGCACTGGCTCACAGCTGGCCCCGGGGCCTGCGCAAATATGCGTTTCCCCCAGTGAGCCTACTTGCACAGACCCTGTGCAAAGTCAGGGAGGACGAGGAGCAGGTCTTGTTAGTTGCGCATTACTGGCCCAACCGGACCTGGTTCCCAGAACTCTCACTCCTCGCGACAGCCCCTCCCTGGCCCATCCCTCTGAGGAAAGACCTTCTTTCTCAGAGACTGGGCACTCTTTGGCACCCGCGTCCAGACCTCTGGAAACTCCATGTCTGGTCCCTTGGACGGGATGCGGAGGTTCTAGGTGACTTACCCCCTGAGGTACTTAACACCATCACTTCGGCACGTGCACTGTCTACGAGACGTGCTTACGCCTCCAAAGTGGAACCTGTTCGTCGAGTGGTGCCCTTCTCGCCGGGAAGACCCCCGAAGATGCTCGATCAGAGTCGTGCTTTCCTTCTTGCAGTAGGGTTGGAGTGTAGGCTGTCCCCCCTCCACCCTCAAAAGTCCATACTGCTGCTATATCCGCTTACCACGACCACTTAGATGGCAGATCTGTTGGTCAGCACGTCCTGGTCATCAGGTTCCTTAGGGGGCGAGACGGTTAAATCCTTCTCGTCCCCCTCTCCATACCCTCTTGGGACCTCACTCTGGTGCTGAGAGCACTTCAGATTGCTCCCTTTGAGCCTTTGCTGTCAGCAGACTTAAAGATTCTGTCTATGAAGACTTTGCTGCTGGTGGCATTGGACTCCATCAAGAGGGTAGGGGACCTGCAGTCATTTTCGGTCGACGAATCGTGCCTGGAGTTCGGGCCGGGTGATAGCCACGTGGTACTAAGACCCCGGCCTGGCTATGTGCCCAAGGTTCCTACCACTCCCTTCAGGGACCAGGTGGTGAGCCTGCAAGCGCTGCCCTCGGAGGAGGCAGACCCAGCCCTGGCTTTACTCTGTCCAGTCCGCGCTTTGCGACTGTACATAGACAGAACCTAAAGCCTCAGGACCTCAGACCAGCTCTTGTCTGTTATGGAGGCCAGCAGAAGGGAAAGGCTGTCTCCAAGCAGAGGATGGCCCACTGGATAGTGGATGCCATCGCCCTGGCTTACCAAGCTCAGGGTGTGCCCTGCCCGCTCAGGTTGCATGCTCACTCCATGAGAGGTGTCGCATCCTCCTGGGTGCTGGCTCGTGGCGCCTCGCTGACAGACATTTGTAGAGCTGCGGGCTGGGCGACACCTAACACGGTCGCTAGATACTAGAGCCTTCGTGTCGAGCCGGTCTCCTCCCATGTTCTCGCCACAGGTCAGAGGCACGGAGAGGCCCCGGCTTAGTGTCGGCTTGCTGCGCTACATGCGCTTCTTTCTCCAGAGAGTCCCTACAAGGCAGACCCTGTCGAGTCCTCCAATATCCCTTCGGCAGCCGACGTGGCGGAGCGTCTGGCGCCAGGCCTATACTCCGTTGTATCCTTGAGAACCGGGTTTAGGCTGGGTTCCATATGTGTGACCCTACGGGGATCCCATATGGTTGGTTCCACGGTTGCTCCTAAACGAAGCCCGTGTCTTTCCCTCTGGGAGAACCTACCCTTCATCGGGTTGGAGTCACCCCAGCTCTTCCATATGTAGCACAGCCCTACAGGGTTAGTCCATATGTACTTCTCCACATAACTCCTTCGGGGAAGGATGTGGCTTCCGCAGCGTTCCTTTCCCAGCGAAGGGTACGCTTTCCCAGCGTTATCCAATAGATTCACTGAATGGGTTTTGGGGAACAGCAGTGATCGACTCTCTCTGTGTTAGCCCTGTCCCACCATCCTCAGGCAAGGGGGTTCAGGTGGCTTGCAACAGAGCGCTGGAAGGGGGCAGCTCCTGTGGCGCTTTGGTAGGGATTCCTATTCGTCGGTCTGTCCGACGTACGTCGAACGTGACCGACTGAATGGGAACGTCTCGGTTACAAGGTAACCCTCGTTCCCTGAAGGAGGGAACGGAGACGTACGTCCCGGCCGCCACAGTCGCTGTACCCCGCTGATGCTGCCGCCTATCCGGTTCGGCTCCTCAGCGAAAACCTGAAGATGCAACGCACCTGCTGCTCATTATATACCCGCGCTGCGAGGCGAGCAGCTGATGCATATGATTGCATGCCAATGTGCATTGGCTCGTTTAGTTACACTCGAAGTAGATTGGCCTCTCTAGCGAGATTCCTATTCGTCGGTCTGTCCGACGTACGTCTCCGTTCCCTCCTTCAGGGAACGAGGGTTACCTTTGTAACCGAGACGTTAAATGTTGTAGAAGTATTGTTTATCATTAAAGTGTTATCATAATGTATTTACTTTTGTTGTTAATTATTAATATTCATATCACATTAATTGGTCAAACTTTACAATGTTAACAATATTGCACTAACAATGAAGAAAAAACATTACTAATTTAAGTTGTTAAATTTATAAATATACTACCATTAATGGTTAATTCCTGTTCATGCACTTATTGAACAACACATGCAATTACAAACCCGATTCCAAAAAAAGTTGGGACAATGTACACTGTACATTCTTGTCTAATACAGGCTTCTAGTTGCTCAACTGTCTTAGGTCTTCTTTGTCGCACCTTCCTCTTTATGATGCGCCAAATGTTTTCTATGGGTGAAAGATCTGGACTGCAGGCTCGCCATTTCCGTACCCAGATCCTTCTTGTACGCAGCCATGATGTTGTAATTGATGCAGTATGTGGTCTGGCATTGTCATGTTGGAAAATGCAAGGTCTTCCCTGAAAGAGACGACATCTGGATGGGAGCATATGTTGTTCTAGAACTTATATACCTTTCAGCATTGATGGTGCCTTTCCAGATGTGTAAGCTGCCCATGATATTAAGCTGGATAGTAAGCTGGATGATATTATGCACTGTAGATGATGATAACTTCAAACTCTTTGCAATTTTTCTCTGAGAAACTCCTTTCGGATGTTGCTCCACTATTTTCCGCCGCAGCATTGGTGGAATTGGTGATCCTCTGCCCAACTTGACTTCTGATAGACACTGCCACTCTGAGAGGCTCTTTTTATACCCAATCATGTTGCCAATTGACCTAATAAGTTGCAAATTGGTCCTCCAGCTGTTCCTTATATGTACATTTAATTTTTCCGGCCTCTTATTGCTACCGGTCCCAACTTTTTTGGAATGTGTAGCTCTCATGAAATCCAAAATGAGCCAATATTTGGCATGACATTTCAAAATGTCTCACTTTCAACATTTATTTTGTTATCTATATTCTATTGTGAATAAAATATAAGTTTATGAGATTTGTAAATTATTGCATTCCTTTTTTATTCACAATTTGTAGTGTCCCAACTTTTTTGGAATCGGGTTTGTTTTAAAGGGGACCTATTATGCAAAATTCACTTTTGCCTGGTGTTTGGACATAAATGTGTGTTGGCAGTGTGTGACAACCACCCTATAGTGATACAAATCCACCCACTCCTTTTTTTTTAATCCCCATAAATCATAAGCAGTGTCTCAAAACGAGCCGTTTCCAGATCCCTGGCAGTGTGATGTCACAAAAGCCACAGGCCCCGCCCACAGTGTTGACTGACGCTGAAGTTTGAACATAGACCCGCCTTGAGTGCGTTGTTTACAGCGAGTCCGCCATTGCTGCACTGCTGAGAGTGTCTCCCAAGCGTTTTAGGTGTTCTGTAGCTGGATGGATTAATCTACATAACTCTCTTCATTTACTCTCTAAATCTGAGCTGCTGAAAATGAGGTGGATTTACTTGGTTTTACAGGAAAATGCTCCCTCAGTTCTGTCGAAGTTCGTTTATGTCTGCGCGAATAATTTCACACCGGACTGCTTTATGAACGAATATCAATACAAAGAGACAATACAAAGCAGAGACTGTGCTAGAAATGTGATACTCAGGGAGGATAACAAGTAAAAACAGTTCGTGATCCAGCTTACAGCCTCCAGAGTGATACTATATGGCAGTAATGAAGGTGAGGCACTTTATTACAGTTCATCAGAGTTGATTTACAGGTATAAAGTTTATTAAGCACCACCCGAAAGGCAAAAGGTCTTTATATATTTGTTTACTGTTAGTTGTAACCAGTGTTTCTGTGTAGGCTAACGTTACTTCTCTATGTATGTTGGTGATAAAAATACAAGGGAAAGAGAGAGAGTTTATGGATAATATTTTAATGCACACTTGCAGTGTTTTATCAAGCTCATACAGTGATTTTCTAGAGTGAAAACAGACGATTCATCTTTTCTGTGAAGTACAATAAACTTCATAAAACTCATCGGTAAAGTTTTGGCCATCATTCGGACGGTACAACAGGCCTGTACTAATATAGTAGATTAAAAACAAGAGGACAATATAAGCTATAACCGTAATTAAACTATACTATACCTGTTCTATCTCCATGCAGCATATATTCGCAGTTTCTGACATTATATTGTGTCTTGACCATAGAATCCTGAGGGGAAAACGAGCTCTTGAAGCTCCGCCCTCTTAGGCTGAGCGCAGCAGCTCATTTGCATTTAAAGGGACCGCACTGAAACGGCTCGTTTTTTTGCTCAACCACTAAAAGTAGCATTTTTAACAGGCTATAAAAAAATATCTTATTTTGAGCTAAAACTTCACATACACACACAGGGGACATCAGAGACTAATTTTACATCTTGTTAAATAGGGCATAATTAAAGTCCCCTTTAAATGATAATTTATACATTAACATTATTATTGTATACCATGCATTATTAACATTAACTAAAATTAATTTATGGTAGTGTTTATTCCTGGTTAATGATACCATATGTTAATGAATTGAACCTCACAGTAAAGTGCTACTCATTAAATAATAACTGTGACAGTCAGGGGTGGAAAGGGTACTGAAAAAAAATGCTTAATTAAAAGTGTAATTTCTTTTAAAAAAAAATGTAGTGTGAGTGGAGTAAAAGTGTTTGTCCAAAAAAAAAACACTTGAGTAAGAGTAAAAGAGTAGGTTATTTAAAAGTACTTATGAGTAGTATGTTGTAAGCATTGAGCTGCGGATTCTATCCCCTTATAATAAACACTGTACCCTGCAATTTCAAAAATGTAGAAAACCCTGTACTGTAATTCGCATTCTCTCACACTGACAGATGCAGTATAATGCAATGGGTCATCAGTAAGGTGCATACTGAATTTGGTCCTCCAATTTCAGTCCATTAAGCCATGTAAGCCATATATCAAGCTCTTAAACTAAGCCCATCAAGATGTAAAGAGCTGCCGACTGCTGCAGGATGCACATGAGGGGAATACAGTGCAGACTGAGCATCTCTCTATATGCTGCAGTGAATAATGATTAATGATTAAATAATGATTAAAGCATATTATGATTAAATTAATGGGACAGAAGACAAGTTTCATAAGATTCACCTTAATACACTGAGCAAAGCAGTGCATTTAGGACAGCATGTTCATTCTGTATGAGCACTGAGCATGCTCCTGAAGCCTTTAAGCAGAGATTGTTGTAGTGGGTTTGTAGATTGACCTGTAAGGGCTCCACACAGGTGCAGAACATGAAGAACTGGCTCAGATGACTGCTTTACGAGCCTTGATTTTATTTCACATCCATGAAATAGTGGCAATGAGAGAGCAAGAAATGCTAGAACTCCATTCAGAGCAGCTGCTCTGGTCTGAACTTTAGAATGGAATACTAGTAAATGGAACACAGATTCAGAAATGTAATTTCTTTGAGGCTTTGATCAAAAGACATTAGCAGTGAAGTAGAAGAAAATTACAAGGAACCAAACTGCATGGGTGATCAGCCCAATGAAATGACACACAAACCTGTGAACATGTCCAACACAAATTAAGTGACCCACACAAGGAAATGACCTACAATATCTCATTCTAGAGGGTCACAAAATTGTTCAGTTGTTCAATTGTAGTGATTTTTTTCTGTCATCCTACAGTCAAACCAAAAATGATTCTGACATTAGATAGATATATATTCATTTATGTAAGTGAGGATAGCAAAATATAGTAAACTGTGACATACTATACCCAAAAATTCTTCATACAGTGGACTACCAGTAAAATTTATAAACATTTGGGACCAAAAATTATTCAGACACTTTGACCTGACCATGTTTTGCTGACATAATTAAGATTAATGTTTTCTGACAGTTTAACTCTTAGATCTTTTCATATTTTATTACCATTTTTCACCCATCTATCTATCTATCTATCTATCTATCTATCTATCTATCTATCTATCTATCTATCTATCTATCTATCTATCTATCTATCTATCTATCTATCTATCTATCTATCTATCTATCTATCTATCTATCTATCTATCTATCTTATCTATCTATCTTATCTATCTATCTTATCTATCTATCTTATCTATCTATCTTCATCTTCATCAAATTCCGAGCTCAGAGCCCTCCCCTCGGACAAAAAAAAATGCATACACTTTTACGCTATCTGATTATTTGTAAGTGTGAATTACTGCAAAAAATAAGCCTGATTCTAAAGTGTTACCTCAATATCATACAGTAATAGGCTACAACACTTTCTAAATGACCTTTAAATCAAGTATGGTTATTCATGTGTCACTTTCAATCTTTGCAAGTCTGACTTTTAACAAACACATTCAAAAGTATTTTTAACACAGTGCTATGAAGTAGAGAAAAAAAAAAAAAGAACACAATGACCTCAAATTATGAAATTACAGGACAGAAATACAGTATTCATCAAGTCACTCATCACTCATCACTGACAGGTACTAAAAAAATAAATTTGGATCACATACAGTATGTACCAGCATACCACCAAAAGTTGATTTTCTTTTTTTTTCTTTTTTCTTCTTTTTTTCCAGCAGTAGCAGAAGGCAAACTTTTCCAAGCTACGTAATATTTTTGTAATAGTTTAATCAAATGGATCAAAACATAATTTTGATTCCTGTGGCACTGATTCCACAGATTCAGAAGAACTGCAGTGAGCAATTCTGCTGTTAAATGCACATGCTTACTCAAGTTTTTACCATTGTCCTCCAAAGCCATCTCAATATCACTGTCTCTTATGAGCAAAAACATATAAAATGAGGGGAAGGAACTAGACATTTATTCAAATTAAGGCTTTTGTTGGGCTTTATTGGGAGCAGATGGGGCTGAGGTATGGCGGTCCAGGGCCGAGCTCAGACCGGACTCTAACTGACAGCTGAATGATAATGATTAAAGAGAGACCTTGGATTTCAGTGCTTTTTCCCATCTCTCCCCTGTGTCTCCCTTTTGCTCTTTCCCTTCTCAAGCTCTCCAATCACTGTCACACACCATTTCCCTCTCTCTTTCTCTCTCTCTCTCTCACACACACACACACACACACACACACACTGTCCTTTGCTCTGAGACATCAAACACTCAAGAACAAACGCACAGAGCCAGGCCTCTGAAACATGTCCCGCTCACTTCCTGTGATGCTGCGATCTGCTCTGTTATGTGAGTGTGTGCAATGTCCCTTGAAAACTACAGCACAGCAAGCTGGACCAAGTCAAACCTCTGTCCATTTGGGAATTATGACCATTTGAAATGCAATATTTTCTGTGTTTGCTTCATCACCTACAAACAAATAAGAAAAGACAAGAAGAACACTAACAGCATGAAGGTCTAACTAAAGTCGCTCAGCCGTCCACACAGTGCCATACCCCTCACAGTTTGTTGTTGATGTATTCCAACACTTTCTCTCACACATGACTTCATTGCTCTTTCTTCACAGTAGGGTCCTTTTTGAAATGGCTGTCATTCACCAGTTGGCTTCTGTGCTCCCTTTGGAGTAGATGAATATCGTCCTCATAGACACCTCCTATACAAAGTCCCATTTCTCACCGAAATGCTCCTCTTGTATTCTTTTTGCAGCCAGCATTGAGATACCCCATTGTTTTGTAGCCTGCAGCCTTTTTCCGAGGTGCACCATGGTCTTTATGAAATCAGAAAAGCAGAGGCTGCCAGAATCTGGAATTTCAATTCACAAGGCTGTTCTCCTACATACAGTACACTAAATATTTTGCAGTAGTGAATGCCAGACCCCAAAAAATACTGACAGGCCACAGTAGGGTTCCTTAAATCTGAACCTGGAGGGTCAATGTCTTGCAGAGTTTAGCGCCAACCTAATCAAAGACAGTTTAGCAAGCTATCAAGGTCTTCAATAGCTGCTTCTTAGTTGGAAGGCTGCATTGCTCTTCCCTTTTTATGCCCTTCGCTTGCTAACTTTTGTCATTTTCCTTATAAAAGATGAAAAAACCTAGTTTTAACAAATCAGCTTATTGTTAAGCACACGAATAGTCTATCTCAGAATCACAACAAATTGCATCAAAACCATATGGTTTGTTTACACTCCTGAGTTCACAATATTGGCAGTATTCAATTTTAGATGCCAGCTCACATTTTCCTAGGTTGATCATTACCTGCTGCATAAAATACAAAGTATTTTTCATACAGTTAGGGTAGTCCAGGTGCAGGGCATAAATCAGTCTGAAAAAAAGACACAGAAGTCCTGAGATTGGTCAGTTCATCCATCACCAAAAATCCTTCCAAGACGATCCTCACTCTAGATGGGTTTAGCTGAGCACTTTATAGATCAACACAGAGGATTCTCACTGGAGATTGCCTGTATGAATCCTTGTCAGCTGCAACCTAGCAGAGGAATAAAAAGGTTGAAAAAGACATTATCATATAATAATGTGTCAGATAATGCTCAATGTCAAATACTCTAAGTCATATGCTGCATTCACGCCATGTCGTAATTATCATAATTCCAAGATGACAGCATGTGACATTCTACTCAGAGCTGTTAACATCCTATTACTGGTAATTACATATTTCTATGGCAACCCTATCAAGTGTCAGGTGGTACAGTGGTCATCTGGTCTTGATAATGGCACCTGACTTTATGGTTTACATGTAATTGTGCACTGTGCAGTATGCAGATTAACCCTCAGGTTGTGTTCAAAACCCTATAACACATGTGATGTTCCCGGTCAAAAATGACCGGCCCATAAAAAAAAGCATATAAATCACTCATTATACCATATTTTCACCCAATCTTGGATTCAATCTTTTTGTCAACAAGTTCTCTTTCAATTAGGACTGGTTTTATATTTTGATTTGGATCTGAATAATCATAGGCCTCATTTATTTGAGAGTAGGCATTTCATTTTTTTAGTAATTTTTTTTAAATTTTTGAATAATTTTGGAAATATTAAATAAAATCTGAAGAAAATTGGTATTGTTGATCACACTAGTCTACTCTAATGTTTCACCAGGAATTTTGTTTTGAAACTTTTGTTTTGTAAAAAAATATGGCACATAGTCACACTTGTGGTGTTCCCGGTCAAAAATGACCGGCCTATAAAAAATAGCTTATAAATCACTCATTATACCATATTTTCACCCAATCTTGGATTCAATCTTTTTGTCAACTTGTTCTCTTTCAATTAGGACTGGTTTTATATTTCTGTTTGCATCTGATTAATCATGGGCCTCATTTATCTGAGAGTAGGCATCTCATTTTTTGAGTAAAAAACAAATAATTTATGAGTAAATTTGGATATATAAAAAAAAATATGAAAAAAATTGCCACTGTTGATCACACTAGTCTACTTAAATTTTTCACCAGGAAATTTGTTTTGAAAAACTTTTATTTTGTACAAAATGGCACATAGTCACACTTGTGGTGTTCCCGGTCAAAAATGACCGGCCTATAAAAAATAGCTTATAAATCACTCATTATAACATATTTTTACCCAATCTTGGATTCAATCTTTTTGTCAACTTGTTCTCTTTCAATTAGGACTGGTTTTATATCCTGTTTGCATCTGATTAATCGTGGGCCTCATTTATCTGAGAGTAGGCATGGTCAAAATGGTCACAATGGCCGACCATTGAAAGTGAATGGGAGAGATTGAAAATAACAGAACAATTTAGTTTTCAGGAGCATGTTCATTATTTTCATGTACACATATGAGCATATGTGCTTGCAAACATCGAGCCCTTGGACCTGTGCATGTAAACTTTTGCAGCTCGTTTTTGTATTTGGTTGCGTTGTGAACTTTTGCAGCGCGTTTTTGTATTTGGTTGCGTTGTGAATTTTTGCAGCGCGTTTTTGTATTTGGTTGCGTTGTGAACTTTTGCAGCGCGTTTCTGTGTTTGGTTGCGTTGTGAACTTTTGCAGCGCGTTTCTGTGTTTGGTTGCGTTGTGAACTTTTTTCAGCGCGTTTCTGTATTTGGTTGCGTTGTGAACTTTTGCAGCGCGTTTTTGTATTTGGTTGCGTTGTGAACTTTTGCAGCGCGTTTCTGTGTTTGGTTGCGTTGTGAACTTTTGCAGCGCGTTTCTGCATTTGGTTGCGTTGTGAACTTTTGCAGCGCGTTTCTGTATTTGGTTGCGTTGTGAACTTTTGCAGCGCGTTTTTGTATTTGGTTGCGTTGTGAACTTTTGCAGCGCGTTTCTGTATTTGGTTGCGTTGTGAACTTATGCAGCATGTTTTTGTATTTGGTTGCGTTGTGAATTTTTGCAGCGCATTTCTGTGTTTGGTTGCGTTGTGAACTTTTGCAGCATGTTTTTGTATTTGGTTGCGTTGTGAACTTTTGCAGCGCGTTTCTGTGTTTGGTTGCGTTGTGAACTTATGCAGCATGTTTTTGTATTTGGTTGCGTTGTGAACTTTTGCAGCGCGTTTCTGTGTTTGGTTGCGTTGTGAACTTATGCAGCATGTTTTTGTATTTGGTTGCGTTGTGAACTTATGCAGCATGTTTTTGTATTTGGTTGCGTTGTGAATTTTTGCAGCGCATTTCTGTATTTGGTTGCGTTGTGAACTTTTGCAGCGTGTTTTTGTGTTTGCGTTGTGAACTTTTGCAGCACATGTGTTGTCAAACTCATGAAGAAGTTACCCGTTGTACTCCAGTGAAGTCCACAATATGGAGAAAAATCTTGCAAAGTTTTCCTCAACCTTATTTTCCTTTCAACTGAAGAAAGAAAGACATGGGGTGAGTGAATTATCAGGAAATTTTAATTATAAAGCAAATCCTTCTTCTTTTGAAGCCGGGTCACTGCAGTCACGGCCAGTTTGTGTTTGTGTGTGTGTGTGTGTGTGTGTGTGTGTGTGTGTGTGTGTGTGTGTGTGTGTGTGTGTGTGTGTGTGTGTGTGTGTGTGGTAATGTCAGATGGATAAATGTATATTAGATGCAGGTTAGGGTAGGATCAAATTTCTCTCTGTGGAAAAGAATGTGTGTAATACTCAAAAAAGTTTGTATGTTTTAACGTGTGTGTGTCTGGGTAGCGTGTGTATAAATGTATCGATACATGCACAGGTCCAAGGGCTCGATGTTTGCAAGCACATATGCTCATATATGTAACATGAAAATAATGAACATGCTCCTGAAAACTAAATTGTTCTGTTATTTTCAATCTCTCCCATTCACTTTCAATGGTCGGCCATTGTGACCATTTTTGACCATGCCTACTCTCAGATAAATGAGGCCCATGATTAATCAGATGCAAACAGAAATATAAAACCAGTCCTAATTGAAAGAGAACAAGCTGATAAAAAGATTGAATCCAAGATTGGGTGAAAATATGGTATAATGAGTGATTTATAAGCTATTTTTTATAGGCCGGTCATTTTTGACCGGGAACACCACAAGTGTGACTATGTGCCATATTTTTTACAAAACAAAAGTTTCAAAACAAAATTCCTGGTGAAACATTAGAGTAGACTAGTGTGATCAACAGTAGCCATTTTTTTCATATTTTTTTTTAATATTTCCAAATTTACCCACAAATTATTTGTTTTTTACTCAAAAAATGAGATGCCTACTCTCAGATAAATGAGGCCCATGATTAATCAGATGCAAACAGAAATATAAAACCAGTCCTAATTGAAAGAGAACAAGTTGACAAAAAGATTGAATCCAAGATTGGGTGAAAATATGGTATAATGAGTGATTTATAAGCTATTTTTTATGGGCCGGTCATTTTTGACCGGGAACACCACGAGTGTAACAAGGTAACAAAACCCCCACAAAAAATTAAGAAAATGTCCAAAAAAATATTGAGATTTAGTTATACCCTTTGGGAACAAAGTCACTAAGTTTCAGTCCAAAGTGATAACATTAACTAGTATTTTCGGGAAAAAGAAAATTGGTGTTCGGGTCAAATTGACCCGAACACAACATGAGGGTTAATAAAATAATCAGCCTCAGAACAGGTCTCAGTAAACCCACATGACATACAGCTGATATGGAGTTTTTGGTGAAGGCGGTATAAGTGTACATATTATGCATATCGTGATATAAATGTACATATGTTCTGGATGTAAACAAGGAAATTGTAATGTTTAATGTTTAAATAGCTGAGCTCTCTTTTCACAGTTATGAGGGCAATACTTCATCGGGGGCATCGCTTCTTGACCCGCAACACAAAACAAGATAGTCTGTTGTTAAGAGAACCTAGATAAAACAGGAATATATCCATCCGTTTTTGTTTTCAACTCATTAATAAATTTTAACTTACTCTTTCAATCAATAGCCGTGTCGAAATAAAACACGGTCGTTAAATTATTGCACTCACCATTTTCGCACTTCATCCTCTCTCCTCCGCTGGAAGCGCGGCCGTGGTGTTTGGCGACGGCCAGAGGTTCAAACAAAGTTTACACGCCCAACAACAGCTCCTAGAATGAAAAAGAAACAATAGAAGGGAAAAGACGAAATAACGTGTGTCGAACTCAGGGGTTCATACACGGTGATGTCCACTGCACACGAGAGAGAACACTAGCTAACCGTTGAAAAAAGTCCCGTCCTTTAAACAAAGAATGATTTTCACTGCTCACAAAAAGTCTCTCAGGGGAAACAAAGAAATTATAAAAATGTCTGTAGAACTTGCCAAAACAAATGTTCCAACTTCTCATCAACAGCTCCTTGAATTCGCACACAATGACAAAATGGCATCATTACCTGCAGCAAACCAGTGTGTAGGAGGCGTGGTCAGGAGAAAAACTTAATAATTTAAGTGCATTTAACTTTAAACACATTAAAATTATATCCACAAATTAGTAGAATATACTTATATTTTATAAGTTATGCAATCAAACTTAAATATTTTAAGTATATTGTAATTATATGTTTAATTAGATATAAAATCCGGGCTAAGAGTGTTGTCTCGGATAATTGGTATCACAATCGTGTTGCATTGTTGTACATGGAGCTACCTAAAGTAGTATATAAAATGTTAGGTTGGATTTGGGGGTAAATCACGCTTAAATCACTTGTCATGTACGTAAACACAGAAAAGAAGGTATGGCTACTGTGTCATAGGGGTTGAACAACTTCAGATATCGACATTAATGTGATTAAATTCCAGTCAATGTCGACTAGTCGATGATGACGTCATTAATGAACAAATAAGGGGCTGTTCACACAGAACGCCGCACTTTTCCATTCCAATGCGCTTTTCTATTGTTTTTCTATGTAAAGACAGACATGTATGACGGTTGCGCTCATGTTTTACATCTTTTGCAGCATCTTGCGCATGACACAGCATTCTAAAAACATGGCGCTCAAATTCAAATGTTCAACTTTATTAAAAAAAAATAAATAAAAAATGAGTCTGAACCTCAAGCTGAGTTTGGAATGCGGGTTGCCTTGTGCACAGCTTTGGCATATGATGCTGCCCACAAATATTGCTCCTACATAACAGCTTATTTTTATCAGTTCTTTTGTCTTTGGGTCATTATATTTCTTACATATTTCTGCTTGTTCTAGATCAGATAAAGATAAAGTAGCACAGTAAAGATTACATTTTTATGAATGCATTAGTGAGAGAGCGATTGTGTGTGAATTAATTCTACCTGACAGCTTCTCTCTACAAAAACTGAAGCTCTGGGTTTTAGTTAATAAGAAATATATGCTAGAACTTTTTAGTTCTAGCATATAATGTGAACAGGAATTGTTCTGACAATGTTATCATTCGTATTCAAAACTTTTCAAAAACACAAAGGAAATAGTTTTCAGTTTTTAGTACACTTTTTTTTTTTTTTTTTTTTTTTATCTGAACAATTACACAGGTTACCACATTTACAGTGCAAACACATTTACTAGAATTTACTAGAAGGTACACACACCACAAACTAGAACTGGATGACATGACAGAAAATGTAAGTTTCCCTTATTTCATTGTGCATTTGGCTTTGAACTTTCGAATTTTGAAATATTCTGCAGAGTGTAGTACTGTTCTTTCTATTCTTTCCAGTCAGATAAAGTAAAAGAGTATGCATTTTTGCTGTCCGAGGGGATGGCTTCCATTTTGTTGATTAAAAAAAAAAAGGTTTGAAACTGTACAATGCTCCTGCACAATGAAATACAATCTGTAAACTCTTACATGCAAAAGAGAGAATACAACAAACCCACTTAAGTAAAACACATTTCCCATGATTCATAACATATGCCTGATGATGTTTTCCATAGCCCAGGACGAGTGGATAGTATAGTCATTTGTAACCACTGAACTGAGTTCAAATGATTCACCATAGCATCTCACTGGCAGCTCATGCATATATCGGTTTGAGCCCTACATATGCACAGCTCATTAATTACCTTTGCTTTGCTGAGTCTTTCACTAGCTATTTATGCCCCACTGCTGTAGTGTTTGGAGTAAACACACTGCGTGTGACCATAGAATAGTGTTAGCTGTAAACTTCTTAAGATGGCGTCAATGAAATAAATGTCATGCAAATAAAAGCAGGAACTGTATAACGAACACTCACACAGACAGCTGTCTTCAGCAGAGGTTAAAAAGGCCAAGATTAACTGGGGGGACCCTATATGGGGGCATTTGAAGATTTTTTTTTTTTTCTTTTCATTATTTTGGGCACTTAATTTATCTAAACATTTTCTTGAATGTCAAGACATGCAAATGAACAACAGTTATGAACTGTGTTGCACAAACAACACACTCATGAAAATTTGTAATTATTTACATTTTGGCAAATTTGTGGTGAATGTGTATGAATTTGTACAATCTAATTCACATGTTTTATACAATCTGCTTAGGTTTAGGGGTGGACTTTCATGTGTAATGCTTTTCTAAAAATCATGCAAATTTATATGAAATTGCCAACTGGTAAAGTAATTTGGTTTTTCATAGGATCGAATTGGTCCCAAAACAAACAACTTTTCGAATTAAGTGACTTTTTTTACTGTGAAGACAAAAAAAAAAAAAAAAAAAAAAAAAAAAAAATATATATATATATATATATATATATATATATATATATATATATATATATATATATATATATATATACCACTGTCTGCATGTATGCAAGATAGAAATTACATTACACATTACATTGCTAAAAAACATTCAGTCTCCTTGTCTTGTTTTAGACTAAATACATCTAAATGATATAAAATACTTATAGAGAAGGTTTTAGGGAACCTTAGGGAGTCATTTCCTTCAAATTCTATCCTTCAAATACAGTAGTATTTTTCATAATACTGGGAAGACCACAAAAGTGTGCATCATTGATCTTTTTTCGTGTGAAAATATTTTCTCAGAACATGAGTTCTGCTATTTAGAACACAATTTAAGTGGAATTATCATGTGCCAAGCAATCCTCAATGTAGTTAAAACATTAAAACATAGCATACCACAGGAAAAGTGTTCAAAAGCAATGAATCCACTACAAATATTTCTATTTAAATTTATATAAAAATGTTGTAACTTCTGGATAATGATTTCATTAAATTCCAGTGCTTAACTCCTTTAATGAGAATGGCATATTTAATCTAAATGTGTATATCAAAATTAAAACAGAGTTGAAAGTCATTCATTACTTCGCTCACACCAATAAAAGTGCATACGCATGGTCTAGAGCAGGGATCTTCAAACTCAGTCCTGTAGGGCCACTGTCCTGCAGAGTTTAGATCCAACTTGCCTCAACACACCTGTCTGGAAGTTTCTAGTATGCCTAGTAGACCTCGATTAGCTGGTTCAGGTGTGTTTAATTGGGGTTGGAGCTAAACTCTGCAGGACAGTGGCCCTCCAGGACCGAATTTGGAGACCCCTGGTCTAGAGTGTCCATACGGTGCGCACATATTTACGCCTAGTTTATATTTTATAAATCCCGAAAATTACGTGTTTCACATTTCTATGTGATTTTGTGTTTATCAGGCCCCAGGTCTGTTGTACATCCAAACTCAATTTTTGCACATACAAATTGTGTAGATGGGCAGCATTACTTCACCAATATGTAATTTTGAAAAAAAGTCATGATGCAAAAACTTTTACCATTGTGCATGATTTGTTAACTAATACATTTTGATGTTTGCGTCACATGATTAGTAACATATGTATAGCTTTTCTTATGTTGTAAATTTTCTTGGTAGCACACCTGATGCAGAGTTGGAGAGCTTGTGTACGAGTCATGATAAAAGAGCTCATAGAAGCAAGCTAAAATGGCATTATTGCTTCAGCAAATACATTTTTATCTCACATTTGCTTCATTTATTTATTTATAGGTTTAGTGTAGGGGGCCTGTTAATGCAATAGAGCATTAACCTATTAGCACCACTTGCCAGACATTTATTTATGAACTGCCATGATACATGCATTAACCATTATAATTTGGAGAAATGTGAACATGCTATTCAGTGCCAGTCACTGGATGTTTCACTTTGAAACTGCTATGAAATGTGATACATACATTCAACACAATATAATTTAGTAAAAATGTACCACCCATAAACATTTTTGCCATGATGTCTGTGTTGTTTAATAAACCTGCATCTGTAAAAAGAAAAGGAAAAAAAAAAAAAAAAAAAAATATATATATATATATATATATATATATATATATATATATATATATATATATATATATATATATATATATATATATATATATATATATATATATATATATATATATATATATATATATTATATACATGAGTAATATACATTATATATATATATATATATATATATATATATATATATATTACTCATAGCGCCTTTTGTAGATGTGTCACCTTAAAGGTGAAGTGAATTTTGCAGATTATGTAAATGCATCTCAAACTATGGCAAAAATGGCACCATGCATGAAATGTGAATGTGCGGAAAGAGCTCATCAGTAGCTTTTTCCTAATTTGTTTTAATAGTTTTCTGCTGTTTTCTGCTGCATGGGAGGTTTGTTTAGGCTTTGTGTGAGCCTGCATACTGCTGTTCATGATATGATTTATCTCAACAGTTTATCATTGTGAATGGGGTGACTTTTCAGCAATTTCAGTAGGCTGATGGCAATTCCACTAGCAGGGCTTCATTTGCTAATAAAATTCCTCTAATTACTCATAAATGAACGCATTGTTCACCTTTTAAATGAATGAATTGCTCATTGACACTCCTGACTTTTAATAATCTTTAATTGTTAATTTGGGGCTATTTCAGGATCCACTTGCATATTGTTTGACAGAGAAATATGTATATTGGGAAAATTAACATACAACAAATAAATAAATAAATAATAAAAAAAAAAAAATCAGTACATACAAAATTGACTCAATTATGTGGGATGAGCCACAGCTCAGTGTACTGACATTGATATGCTTTTATTTGTGCTTAAATGGTTTAATTTTTACTAAATACTAAAATAGTGTTGTTTAAATACTTACATAATTATGTTCTGGTTGTTGCCGAGGTGTTGCTAGGTGGTTGCTTACTGGTCCAAAAAAAAAAAACAAAGTCTTTATAAATTTAACGTAAATCTCTCTCTCTCTCTCTCTCTCTCTCTCTCATCTGTTTTATTGTCCACTAGCTGAAAATCATAAGTCACTGACCCCATAGAAGAATACAAGCCCAAGAGAAGCCTCAAAAGCTGTATGATTTGAGATATCATTCATGTCAGTAGGACAAACTGTTCACAAGTTTACACTGATATATAATACTTGGGGTTTTGTAAGTATGAGCAATAGCGACAGTGATGCTTGCCTAAGCAACCACCACTAAGAATACATGACAATATTCAGCTTTAAATGATGACTAAATGATCAAGTAAGGGAGTCTGTGGTTGTATGCTACATTTTTATTCATTTGTATCATTATAATGGTTGGGGTTGTCAACCTCTATGTTGATATGTCACTCGGAAAACCACTGCCATATTTTTTTCCCATCTTTCATTTTCCCCTTTTTCCCATAGGCTTGTTCTATGAAAGTCATACAAACTTGCCCATCTGGTAATCATGTCAAATTTTGCTTCTCACTTCTGAATCTTTTTAACCCATATTTAAATTCCATGCAGTCACTGCCATTCCCGGCTTTAAATCTTATCTTGTCTTTTTTTTTTTTTTTTTAATTCTCGTCAAACACATTTTTGGATGAACTGGGAACTCTTTTTGGGAAACCGACCCAGCTGTTTCACCTTGGTGCAACGCTCCCTCTGCTCCACCATGGACTGTCATCCCTCAACCAGGCTCTCTCATCCTTCTGACATCTCCTTGTTCCATCTTTGCTCTGGCTCTGCCTTGGTCTTCCGGATCAATGGCTTTGCCTCGATCCTCCACCCCTTTGACTTCACCGGGCTCCTCCTTCCCTCTAGTTTGGCCACTGTCCTCGCCCCAGGTCTACACCGTGTTTTGCCCCTCTCCAGCTCCACATCCTCCAGGAACCCCTCCCACCCTCCCTCCTTTGTACTTTATGCGGCGCGAGAACACACCTTCCAGGAGGGGGAGCTACTGTCAGTGTTATGCACTGTTCACATTTGAGTTTTGGTTCAGTCCTCGCTGCTTTCTGTGCGACAGTCTCTCCTTGCCTAATCAGTTGCCATAGTTGTTGATTGAGTTACCCAGGTGTTGTGTTTGTTAATGATCTCTGTGTGTGCTTAAGCCCTCAGTTTACTCACTTCCGTGTTCCGTTTTGTCTATGTAACATGGTTTTTGTTTCCACTGAACTTCTGTGTTCTTCTGTGGATTATATTAAAGACTATTTTGTGCAATTCATCTTTGTGAGCTACTTTACTACAGTTACATGTGACACAGTGATCCAATTGCAACCTGTGCAACTGCAAACTTGTTCTATCAATGATCTCTGTTATTCTTCTACTACTGTCAGAACTCTTAATTGTTTCGTTTCAGCAGGTCCTATTCCTCCTACCTATCCACATTGTGTTCACCCACAGACCCTCTAGTTTACCAGGATTTTACTATAATCCTTAAAGGTTCACTAGAATCAAAAATTGAATTTACCTTGGCATAGTTGAATAACAAGAGTTCAGTACATGGAAATGACATACAGTGAGTCTAAAACATCATTGTTTCCTCCTTGTGTAAATCCCCTTTGTTTAAAAGACCTCAGAAAAACAGGCGTATCTCAACATAACACCGACTGTTACGTAACAGTGGGGATCATTAATATGTACGCCCCCAATATTTGCATATGCCAGCCCATGTTCAAGGCATTACACAAGGGCAGCCAGTATTAACGTCTGGATGTGCACAGCTGAATCATCAGACTAGGTAAGCAAGCAAGGACAACAGCTAAAAATGGCAGATGGAGCAATTATAACTATTTTTAGTGATATTTGTAAATTGTCTTTCTAAATGTTTCTTTAGCATGTTGCTAATGTACTGTTAAATCTTTTTAAAGTTACCATCGTTTCTTACTGTATTCACGGAGACAAGAGCTGTCGCTATTTTCATTTTTAAACACTTGCAGTTTGTATAATTCATAAACATAACTTCATTCTTTATAAATTTCTCCAACAGTGTGTAATGTTAGCTTTAACTACGGAGCATACTATCAAACTCATTCAGAATCAAATGTAAACATCCAAATAAATACTATAATCTCAATAAATACTATACCAAAATAGGCAGTTAAAAAAATGAATTAAAAAAAAAAAAAATCTATGGCGTATTTTGAGCTGAAACTTCACAGACACATTCAGGGGACACCTCAGACTTATATTACATCTTGTAAAAACTGGTTCTAGGGCATCTTTAATCAACCTTGTTTGTCCTGAAACAACTTTCTATCAACCTATCAGGTTTAAAGCTACAGTTAGGTTAAGTTTTTATTTATTATTTTTGGAAATTCAGTAAAATTCTAATCAACCTATAATCCCCTTCTGATTTTAGGGGTGGTGAATGGATCACTAAAAGACTTGATCCAGGAATATCTTATTTGACAAAGTCACAATCAACAGAACATGTTGCTGTTCCTTGATGGTCTGTATCAGGGGTGTCCATTTCTGCTCCTGATAGGTCACCATCCTGCATACTTCAGCTCCAATGCACCTGTCTGGTGAAGTTTTTAGTAATACAGAATACCTTGACTAGCTGTTTCAGGTGTATTTAATTAGGGCTGGAGCAAAACTCTGTCAGAAGGTGACTCTCCATGGACAGGATTGGACTTATCTGGTATATATGCAAGTACTATAAATGCCTTCAAGTTGCAGCTTTACTTCCCCCTTTTGTTCACATAAAGGTCCTCCTCAAAATCCTAGTCTCTTGCTGTTGGAATGAACTCCTAATCATTACCAGGACAGACAACTTTTTACATGTTTTACTTGTTGAACTGGATTACCTTAGAACAGGGGCTCTCAACCCTGGCTCTCAAGATCCACTTTCCCGTAGAGTTGTGCTCCAACCATAATAAAACGCAACTGAACAAGCTATTCAAGGCCTTCGGTCAAGATCAAGGTCTTTCTACTTGTACTTAGAAAATAAGAAAATGTTTTTTTCAAGACTCTCGTAATAAAATGTTACATGCAAAACACATGACAGTAAATGAGATGGGTGCAACGGACGAACATTAGAGAAAGGCTTCTGTATGCTCTCATAATTCATGAGGTAATTTGTTGTCTCTAATTAAGCGTTCAATGAGCCCGGGAGTAACATTGTGTTGACACCTGCAGCTCCAGTATCTGGCCTGTTTATTGTACCTTGGTGTTCTGTTTCACCCTTTGAAGTCTTTTTCTTATTTTTCAGACCTAATTGGTCAGGAAACACACTGTGTGTAGAAGACAACATTGAGATGAAGGGCTGTGTGTTAATGACCCTGGATTATTGTGGAAGTCAGATGCTTATCAAAGGGAGGAGCAGTATTAACATGGGCATTTGCCTTAGATTGGATGAGAACAGGAAATTTGACTATGACTGATGTCATAGAAGTGGTTTCAATACTAGATTAGGGATAAGCATGTGTACTCGGAAATACAGAAAATAACTATTTCTTTATGTGAAATTCTGTTATAAAAATGTGATGCTCATTGTGCTGAAGATAGACAGAACAGCCAGACATGGCCTCCATTGGGCAAAAATTGACATCTATACTCAGTGCTGGGTAGTTACTGACTATATATATATATATATATAATATAGTAAGTGTAAGTAAGTATAGTAAGTATAGTATAGTAAGTGTTTCATTTTGATTGTTTTATTTTAAAAATATTTATTTTTAATTATATTTTTCTATGATTTAATTACATAATAGCTTTTCATTAAACTCACAAACCTCACAAACCCCAGGGAATCCCTTACGTAATGTAATATTTAATGCACTTCATGTTGTAGATAACTAAGAATGAAATACATCTTCTTTCTCTTTGTATTTTTATACCAATGTGGTACAATATTATCTTATTCAAATGAATGTGATAAAAAAAAAAAAAAAAAAAAAGTTAGGTCAAAAAGAATCTAAAAGTAATCAAAAAGTAGTCAGATTATATTACATTAAATGTGTAATGTAATGGATTATGTTGCTAACAACAATTTTTGACATGTAATTTGGGATCAGTAACCGACTACAATTTGTAAATAATCTACCCAGCACTGCCTGTACTGAATACACAAAATCTAGACTTTGCTTGCTACCTAAAACATAATTATTGTATTTCTTGAACAAGGAAAGTGACTCTGTGAAATCTGTGTTGTTTCTCTCTGTCTCAACTTCTACTAAGAGCCCTGCACACTTCTTCACTTTGAAATGTTTCACTTTCACCTTCATCATTTTGAGTTGAGGTGAGTTCTGACAGTCTCGACACATCTTTTAAGGTAATACAAGCCTTTTTACTTGAAAGACAGTGATGTAAATGAAACTTCTTTATCCAAACTTTATTCTAGTCCATGTGTCTTCTAGAAAGCATACACCATGAAAAACATTGTATCAGAGAGGATTTAAGAAGAGGATTGTAGCTTATGTCTATCTAGTACTTATTGCTTTTGCACCCTTGGTCTGACCCCAAATAGGAAACATATAAACATTCAACAGCTAAAGGCCAAATTACTGATTTTTGCCATTACTGGTATTTCCTGAGGCAAGCATCATATTACTATTATTCATACTTGGGGTAAATAATTTAAAGAAGCCACTTAAGCATATCATGCATGATTTTTATTTTTTTTTCTCCCCAAAGACCACTCATTTGAAATTGTATATTGATATACTGCACCAATATGACTGATGTTTTTCATCACACGCTTCCTTGCTCTCTTCTTAAATTATTTCTTAACTTTATCTCTGGTGAGGTGCATGTGTGCTGGATATGTGACAATGTCTAGCTCATCCTACCAACCTAAGCATCATTGATTGCACAAGCCTTGATTCTCCATTACTGACTGTCAGGTGTCTTCCAGGGAGGCCCTTTAAATGCCATTCCTTTGCTTTTAGGAAAAAAGAAAAACAGTGTTACAGTTTCTTCTCTACCACAGCTAGATGTAGTGGTAATGAGACTGGAGAAAGGCCTGGTCTCTTGTCTCTTTGGCTCATTTAATTGGAACATGTGACATTAGACTGGTGTTAGGTGCATGATTGCTTTTTGGCTCACTCGGAAGGACCAAACAGTTCCACTATTCTCATTTTTATCTGTTGTGGTAAGGATATGGCTAAAATTGTTATCAATCTATCACAGTAAGTACATACCACTTCACTTCAATCATGCAAAATGGTGCAGAATCATAATCCTGTATCATAGAAATACAACCTCATTGTAGTTTCTAGCTAGTTATTCAATGCATTAGAATATCCAAGTATTAATACTTATATTATATATCTTATGCTTATCCCTATTATATTATATATTATATAATACTTATATGGGGATTCTAATATGTTCTAGAAGCATTCATTTAATATTTGCTTTTAATGTCAGTCTATGTGTTACACCCACCAGCTCCATGATAACCACCAGAAAGCACTTGTTCAGTCTCCTTTACCACTTCATGAAGTACATTTTCCAGTAACCCATTGCCTGGACTCATCATGTTCTGATTACTGTCACGTCTGTGTTATTATCTTGTTAAATTTTGCCTATTTAAGCCCTGGCTGCAGGGCCACCCTAGGCAGCTGACTTGATGCCTCGCTGCCTTTTCAGGCAATGACTTGTAAGGCGAAACTGATTTCGGACAGCCTTCTGAGGCAGCGTAACAGTTTAAGGATCTACCACAAAATAGCACAAGCTTTGTTGAGAGGTAAACAAATATTTAATTGCTACAGTTGTAATTTATTGCTAGAAATGACATCAAAAGTGGAAAATGTTGGCCAAAATGTTGGCGAGTGATAACGAGCATCACCTGCGAGGCGTGCCGGCCTCGAGTCTCTCACGGAGGAGCTCCGGAGGCATAAAAGGAGGAGTGACATCAGTGAAGGACGAGAAAGGACCAGGCCTGGACTTTATTTTATGTTTTATTATGTTTGTGTGGCCGGCAGACGTCCGTGAGGGTCTGCCGGCATTACTTTCGTTTTGTTCTTTGTTTATTTTACATTAAAGTTTGTTTGAATGTTCGCCGGTTCCCGCCTCCTTCTTCCCACATCTACTGACCGTGTTACATTGGTGCTGAAACCCGGGAGGAAGGAGTGACATGCTGTCGGAGAGCCCTCGCTGCTGAGGGGGATCGCGGTGCTGCGGAGTTCGGGCAGCGCGGGAGTGGGAGGACCGCGAGAGGCTGCCCGAGGCGGTGGTGCTGGAGCCTAGTGAAAGGTGGGACGGAGAGCTCGAGGCCGTGCCCCTGGGACGAGGTGGGGTGGCTGCCGTCCAAGAGGGAGCGGAGGAGTCGTCGCCGTTCGCCGTGGGCCGGAGCCTGCTGCCGTCCGCCATAAAGGGGAGGAGCAGGGGACGGGGGACTCGCTGCCGGCTGCCCTCAGTCGGAGGAGCCATCGCCGGCCGCCAGGAGGCGGTCGAGGATCGGGCCGTCCACCGAGCGTCCAGTGCCACCGCTTGGCACCGCGAAGAAGAGCCTCTTTGCAGGCTGAGGACCGAGCGGCAGTGTGTCGGGGAACCGGACCAAGAATTTTTTTTTTTCTTTCTTTTTCCTCTCTCCCCTCTCTCGTCCTGTCGCTCCCCTTGCTTCCGTTTCGTCTGTCCTTACCCCCAGGTGCTGCGGCCGCCGAGACAGGCCCCGGGGGGGAGTAGTACTGGGGTACCCCCCGGCCTGCGAGGGGCGATGGGGGTATGTGACGAGCAGGGCGGGTGAGAGCCGTGAGGGAACGGGGCGAGGCCGGTGACGCGAGTGATAACGAGCATCACCTGCGAGGCGTGCCGGCCTCGAGTCTCTCACGGAGGAGCTCCGGAGGCATAAAAGGAGGAGTGACATCAGTGAAGGACGAGAGAGGACCAGGCCTGGACTTTATTTTATGTTTTATTATGTTTGTGTGGCCGGCAGACGTCCGCGAGGGTCTGCCGGCATTACTTTCGTTTTGTTCTTTGTTTATTTTACATTAAAGTTTGTTTGAATGTTTGCCGGTTCCCGCCTCCTTCTTCCCACATCTACTGACCGTGTTACAGTGTCCTTCGAAGGTAGCATTTTCCAGTTTTCGGACACAGCCCTAGTGTATTCACTCTTATATTGGGAAGGTACTGTGTTATAGTTGTAATCTTCTGTCTATCTCCCTGGATTTCCCTGTTTGCCTGTACCTTGGATTTGTTGTTATTATCTGGGTGGGTTTGTTCTGTGGTTTTGACCTTATGCCTGTTTTATGATTATGGATTACACTCAATAAAGCTGCATTGGGATCTTCAACCCAATTCTCGGAGCAGTATGTAACACTATTTCTTCCTCCAAAGACTGACATAATTTAGTTTTTTGTTTTTTCCCCATTTCTTACCCTCTCTTACTGTTGTAGTTAAACATGTCATTTTCGTTTTGTGTTTTTAATACTGATATATTTAACGTTAATTTAATATTAATTTGGTTAAGGCATTTGTTGCGCTACGTTTGCTGTTGGGCTCCGTATACTGCATATTTCAAAATAGCCTCTTTACAGCTAGCATTACATTGTGACTGTTGTTCAGGCATATAGTTTAAGTCATCCTCAGCAATAACCAGTGCTATTGTGTCAAATATGGTAATTGCAGCCTTGCCCTTGCTGTTGTTGAGTTAGCTGGAATTGCCCTTGCTTTGGTGCTTTTTCAGTGCTTTATAATGGATATAACCTTGTAAGTTACCTCAAAGATAATCTCGAAAATCCAGATGTATGGATTGTTCTCACCCTAGAAGAACAGAAGACCCCTTGATGCTACTTTTGTTCAGCAAACTCTTGTACACCTTGCATAACAACAATTGCACATTTCAAAGGCAATTGACATAGCATTCATGGGTTGGAAATACTGTATAAGTGCGTGCTTCAGTGGGACTACTTCCGGCTGTGCTGCATGCTAGGAATAAGTAACCATAAGGAATAAGCATTCAGCTTGTGAGGGTGAATCCAGCTCAATGTCATCAAGAAGTGGTGTTTGTGAGGATTTTAGTTCCATAATGTTACATGCTTCATAGTAAACATTTTGTAAAAATGCTGTACAGTAATTTGAAGCAAATTAAGCCACATGTATGTGTCTTCAGTAGCTTGCTCCAACATTTTGAGCCATCACTTAGAGGTAGGTTCCTTACCAGAGCCACGGCCAGTAGTGGTTGGCACATATGCTCATGTCATGTAAAATAAAAAGAGATCTCAGATCTCAGTTCTCTCTGTTAATTTAGATGTGTCCAGTGTCTCAAACTGTTCTTGGATTTGTCAGAGATTTCAAAATGCCAGGAAAGTCAACAATTTAAAAATAACATTTCTCATCAACTTCTCCCAAAACTAAATGAATGTGGATAGCAGCTCAGATTATTTCATAGTTCTGTACTCTTAGTTTATTGTCTCATTTGTATCTATTTCAAGTTCTCCTAAGGAATTTTAAGAGAAAAATCTGTGACAATTTATTATAAAATAATATAAAGGTGAAATTTCTGACTGAAAAGTCTAGATACCTCTCTGGTATACAACAAACAAGCAAAAAGTTCTCTCTAGGTTTTCACCTCTTGTCCATCAGGTCTGTCTAATGAAGAGTTGCAGGGCTAAAAATACAGTTAAAAAAGGGAGGAAAAATCATTTTAATTGTTGTAATGCTGTACCATCTGTTTAACATCACCACAGGAAATGGCAATTCACCAACCATGTAGGCAAGTGGACACCTGCACCAAATTAAGAATGCTCAAAATTAGTTCAAAAGTCCAAAGAAAGTAGCATGATCTCAACACACAGCCAGGGTTTCTTTGTTTCTCGTGGAAGGAAGTTTCTAACCAACACCGATCTTTTCTCACTTGCACTGTATACCTCACACCTGGAATACAGAGTTTCTCAACTCACCTGTCTTTAGAATTCTCTTCACTTCTCAGCCTTCACAGCTGTATTCCTGCACCTTGATTCATTTCTGCTATGTGAAAATGGAAAATACACATATTGTTGATGCAACTTCTCAGGCCTGTGAGCATGATAGCAGTGGTGTTGGATTTGATTTTTGTCCTAATCTGACAGGACCACCATCATGTTCTAATTTCAGATAAATTTGGGGTAGGTTGTACAAATGATAAAGGGACTATTCTGTATTTATTTTCAGACTCCAGAATAATATTCTTTTGTAGGAATAGTCTGTAAATGTCCTATTTTGCAGCTTATTCTAAAGAACTGCCTATTCAAAGCTGGAATACACTACACAACTTCTGCCAATATTTTTGCCTCAATTTGCTGTCAAGAGGTGTTGATGTTAGTTGCTGAAAGTCATAGTTAATCTGTAGACTTTGGGCGACTTTGGGTAGACTTCGTACTTGAGAGATTTCACAGAAAGTCGCGATGGGCAAATAAACATTTTTTTTTTCTTTTCTTTTCTTTTCTTTTTCATTTTTCTTTTCTTTTTTTCTATTGCTTAGAACTTTCACTCTGAGGATATGAAACCTGTTTGACAATTAGGCGGGAGCGGGCAGTCTGACAATAACCCGGTCGCTCCCGAGATGCTTTGACATCAGCGCATCTGTGCTTGAACTTGAAGTGGACAAAACTTTCTGCAGTGGTGGCGTTCACACAGTTCCCGGTCCTGAGAAAACTGGCAAGATATGTTCTTTGCATTAGACTTCTGCACGAGTGCACCTTCAGAGAACATTCAACCTTTGCGATAGGATTTTGGAGGAGAGACATTCTGAAACGGTCATCAGTCTGCGTCATTCTGTTCTTGCGTGGATGTTAAAAAAAGATTTAATTTTGCAGTATAGCTAGTAAGCCAACAGTTTTCATTTATATGTATTTTTGGCTTATTTAAGAGACATTTAAGAGACAGTTGTTGTCAGATTTCATTGGTGATTTCAAATATGAAATTTAATCGAAAGCTTGACAAACAGCTTTAGAGAATTTCATGTTTCCCCATTCAAAGAGATAGGAGCTGCACTTGGATGCCTGAGAGGCCTTTCAAAGATGGCCGCCGAGTGAAATGACTTGTCTTAAAGGGACTTTGCTTGCACTTTGCTCTCAACTCTTTACGTTCGCTTAAAACATAGTTCACTCAACAAGATCGGCATTTTGACATTATGTTGTGTGTATTTGACTGTTTAAGCGCAGTAAACAGTGAAAAATTACTCAATTTCGTACTGAGAAACAGCTTTATGTGCACACACTTTGGGGGTGAGCACAAAATCTGCAGGAATTAGTAAAATTATGTGCAATACATGAAATCCCATACCAAAATTCAAGCCATGTATCATTAACAATATTCATTCAAAGCAAATGAAACGAGTGAGTGAGGGGAGGCGGGTTTGTGTGTCAGTTCTCTGTCGGAGAGATGAGAGAGCGAGAAAGAGCAGCTGGTATTGTGTATCTATATTGTGAAAAATGAGTATTGGAAGCATTTCAGATATTTCAATATCGATATGTATTGAAAATTCTGTATTTTTGACTGCGTTACACACCACTGCTGAAATCCACCCGATTTGGCGGGTGTTAATGTCAAGCCCTGATCATAACATATTTATGTAAAATGTATTACTTGTACTATTATTATGAGGGAAATTGGATTATTCATGATGGCATCATTGAATGAATCTGTGCATCACTTGGAAAACCTCATTCCAAAGCTTGGTCTTTACCATTAAGGTGCAGTCACATTAGCAAAATTTTGCATAAAAACGGTCCAGTGTCAATAACACAGAGATGTATAAAGCACTGCTTACACAGAAGCCACTTTCAAACCAAGCAGCTTTCTATTGGTTAGCATGATGTATTTGCCTGACCAAAGCGAAATCTACATGTCAAACCTAAAACTCCCAATCATGCAGATTACTATTGGAATGACTGGATTTGATCCTGAACGGTAATGGACCACACCTTTTAGATCAAAAAAATAAATAAATAAATAAAAAATAAAAAATCACAAAACCACTTCAGATCGGGAAGTTTTGAAAGGCCAATATTCACCACTATCCCAGCTATATCATTTATCATCTGCTTCATCCTCTGCTGTCTTCAGACCAAATGAATGGCAAGTGAAATACCTTACCATGGCATTCCCTTGGCATTCAGGAAAGGGTAAGTTATAAGTTTCCATAAGTATGGAAAGGACACAGTGTGTACATTCCATTTGGGCTTAAAATATGAAATGAAAAGGAAATGAGAAAGGGGATGTAGAGAGTAAACTAAGAAGAAAGGTTACATTATTCAAAGAGGGACCACAGCAGGACTGATACACTCCACTGCAGCATGGAAGTAAATGTCCATCATGTCAGCAGCTTCTGATGGTGCACACAAATAAAGTATCTGCAGGTGCTAAGCCAACATCGCTCTTGGGGACTAACACATTTATGTGGCACATATTGAAGCCAGATTGTCCCTTTTAGTCAGATACCAGATGAACTCAGGTTGAAAGTTATATCACTTCTGTCTAGACAGGGTTTGAGATGCATGGCGCAAATATCCATGGTGCAATATATCCCACCGGAGCATGAAATGGCTGACATGTCTTCCTGGACATTTGAACTAGAGGTCTGCACTGGATGAATTTTTTTAGTCCCACTCTCACAAGATTCTGTCCTGCCAAAAAAAAAAAAAAGTTGTTCCTGCTCCTGCCAGCAAGTTTCACTTTTTGTCCTGCTCCTGCCAACAAACGCCTACAGCAGGGATGGACAACTCCGGTCCTGGAGGGCCGGTGTCCTGCAGAGTTTATCTCCATCCCTGATAAACTCACTTGCCTATAACTTTCTACTAATCCTAAAGACCTTGATTAGCTGGTTCAGGTGTGTTTGATTAGGGTTGGAGCTAAACTCTGCTGGATACTGGCCCTCCAGGACCGGAGTTGTCCATCCCTGGCCTACAGGTAGAGGTCTATGTGGATTTTCAGTCCCTCTCCTGTAAGATCCTATCTCATTTTCCAAGCCTCTCCTTAATAGACAAATAACACGTAACATTTTGTACCTTAAAAACATAACATAATTTTGAGTAACTTTTATTTTACTTTTAGATTTTTAGATTTTGTTGAAGTCCTGTGAGTCATTTCTCCCTTTTCCTATACAGACATATCAGTATCTTCCCACACTCCCACACTCAGCAATCAAAACTTGCAAGTATTCGGAGTATGGGTTACCATACTTGGCCTTCACATGTCACATGTCACTTTCATTTCATTAATTCTTTCTAATGTCATTGTACAATGTAGCATTAAGATTTGTTCCACAGAAATACTGGAATAATCATAGTTGTTAATTAAAAAGAGGTGTTCACATACTTGTGGCCATATAGTGTTCTGTAGTTCTCAGTTTCCTGTTAGGAAGAGTAACACATTTCTGCAAATCAATTATTTTGGCCTGCTCATTTCAATAGAACGGTTACTTTTGGTTCAGTGATACTTATAAGTCATCCTATCATTTTAAGTAATCAAAAGTGCTAATAGAAATTAATCATTCCCTTTTCCGAATGAGTGTTTTGTGGCTGGATTTTGGAGCAAAGAGTTCCAAGAAATTAGCATAAATAGATTCATATTCAAGGAATGCAGTTTCATGTTAGATTCAAGGAATGCAGTTTCATTATACACTGCAAATATCAAAAAAATAATTTTTAGATAATTGGACTGGAAACAAGACTAAAAAAATCTAAGTAAGAACAGCATTTTTTGCAGTGTAGAACTTTTATATATACCTTTAAGCAACAAAGATACATTTGGAATTTTTTTTTTTTTTTTTTTTTTTTTAAGCAATGACCTGTTTTTAACATTTAATATGTGGTGACAAATATAAAATCCAAGCTTTTTTTTCTAGTATTGTTTGATGACATTATTGAGATGCATAACTGGAGAGCTGAAACAAGTGGACATTCAATCAATGAACAGAAAGGAAGTCATGCGGATATAAGTTGCACAGACTTCTACAGGAAATTAAATGTGACTTTTTCAGGAACATGCATGCCCTCTTAGCTTGGTTGCCCCCAAACCTTTTGAAGCAAAATGTTTTCTTGATGAATGCATTGGGTCCAGTGCAAAAGCAGTAGCCAGAATTTTGCTGGAAACACTTATGAAACTCTTGTCTCATATGAATTAATGGAAATTAGCTGATTCACCTTGATGGGAAGTGAATATGCTATTTTCAGAATGGTTATTTTATTTGTTCCATTTAGTGTAGTTACATTCTGAATATATTGTGAAAATTGAATTAAGTATTTTGAAATTACATTCCCCATTGGGATAGGCAGTATATTTGTGCTGGCTGCTCTGCTTAAATGAATTACCATGTCATCTGGTAAACCTTAGAGCCTTAATGTTTACTTCTTTAGATTCAAATTTACTCATATTGCTTTATTATGAGGAACTCTTATGGCTTTGCTGTCATTATAACATTATGAGAGCACATTTTAAAGATAAATCCAGACCTCATTTCACTAAAAACATTTTGCTGGTCTACACACAGAGACAAAATGGTTTTCAAAACTACTAGACACGTAATACCAGATTTTGCTATGTTAAGGTGTTCTGCAAGGTTTTTTTAAGTGCATATATATATATATATATATATATATATATATATAAATATAAATATATATATATATATATATATATATATATTTTTTTTTTTTTTTTTTTTTTTTTATGGTTCTATGAGAGAGAAATTGACTAAATGAGTGTATTACTTGAATATGATATAGCATTCATTCTTCATGTCAATGTCCATATTATTATATACATTATTAAAAAAAAAAAAGTTTGAAGGTCCACGGAGGAAAGTGATATCTTTGCCCTTTTTAAAACGTTAAAGCAACACTATGCAGTTTTCTTTTACCTTAAAATAATGTCTCTAAAATTATTTCAGTGGCAGAACAACTCTTAATCGGACGCTGCTACCTGAGCAGCCTCCTAGCAGCTACAATCACACTGCAATTTTTGTGTTCGGGTCGGTACACACAGCCGGCCCATCCCCTGCCAGCAGAAGAGTGTGACCTGATTTAAAGCATACGTCACATTTTTTACTTGTAGCCTGAGTATAGTCAGCCAACAGCTAACTATAAGACAAAATGATCTAATATGCAAGTCTCAAAAGAAATGCCATGGCAGAGCCAGCAAAGAAACCAAAGAGGGTTAAAACTCTTTAAACTACATTTCGTGATATAACAAAAGTAGTATTTATATAAAATATGGTGGATTTGCTCGACCGCCATGACAATTGCCGTTTGCGGTGAAAACTGTGAAACGGTACTGATACTTGGAGAATATCGCACAGCTCTCAGCCAATCATATTTGAGAACCAGAAAGAAAGTTTGAATTATAAGTAATACCACACTTTTCCTGAACGAGTTACAGAATTTCATGTATCATTCATATCAGAAGCACAAAGGGTAGGACGGGTTACAAAATTTTAATATTTAAGATTATGCTCAAATTATGCTCAAATCACTAACCCAAAGTATGAGTTATGGTAATCGTGATGCTATCAAATAGGACTAACTTCCTTACAACAACTTTCTAAATGCTATACATCTCTCAGCTTTTCTGAAAATGTATGCTTGTCCTATTGTGATCAGTAAAACTCCCAAGTAATTGTGAAACATCTTTTATCCAGTTGTCTTTTACACCCAGTAAATCAAAGCTCTGTGCCTGTGGACTTTGATAAGAAACAGAATTTCTTTTCTTTCTTTCTTTTTTTATCTATCATTACAAAACATTTCAATTCATCTAGTGTTGACTGCCATATCTTAAATCCAGAAGGGCGTATGAGCTGTAAGTTTGTGCTGCATAGATCTGTTATAAACTTTTTGAGGGTTTTGAAGTTTGCCCAGTTGTTTTGATTTCCCTAATGTTACAGACTTCAGTAACTTTTACAAAACTTTCTGGATGCAGAATCATTTCTCATGAAAAAGTATCAGTACAAATGTCCATATGCTTATAACTCTGGTGACTAACAATAATAGTTTTCAACTGAAGAAAACTGTAAATCTCTTTACCGATTAATGGATAATGACTTTGCATTATTCAGAGTCCTGTACTGTAGAACATAGTTTGCCCAAGGCGACTTTTGTCTTTTGATTGTTTGTTCAACTTTTTCCATTTTCTTTTGACCAAGAAAAAAAGGGTCAGTGAGCAGGCTATTCTTGGTCTGTCTAGAGCTGAGTAGACATAACAGCTTCACTAGCCTTTCTGTTTTTGATGCCTGACACATAAAATCATTTGTAGAATCTTTTGATGTGCTCTGTCCATGCAGCATATTAATACTCACACTCATGGCCCATTACATTTGTCATCATATCTTGTGATATCTTATCATTGCTTCAATCTCATCTCATAAACCACAGGGAACAGGCAGCGCTCCTGTGTTGCTGTAGATGTCTTAGAGCTAGTTGTCCAGACCTCATCATGTCTATGCCTGTCACTAAAACAAGCAGTGCTCTTCCAGTCTGAATATATAGGCATGTCTCTTGGCCTTTGATGTTTTCATTGGAAGTCAACTGTCTCACCAGATAATAATACATTATATAAAACACTGTTGACTGCATGGCTGTGCTTCACAGAAACAACAAATGACAGTTTACTGTGATTGCTGTTATACGGACTGAGCCTTTTCCAGTTCAATTGGAAGCATAAAATCAAATGTATATCATTGATGTCTTTACACTAAAAAATTGTTGGCTCTAATGGTGTAATGTGAAACATGGATGACACAACAGCCCAGTGAGAGAAAAAACAAATAAAATATCAAACATATGCAAATGAAAACTGTGAAGAACATGGATCAAACACATTTTAATCCAAAATAAAGAAATATGAAATTATTTGTAAAATAAGTTCATATTACCAAAGAAAATATTACGAATATTTTGCTATTACAGTTTCCTTTTGAAAGGGAACTCACACTGTGTCCCCTAGGGGTTGCTATGGGAAATGCCTCCAGTATGCTAGGTGTCTGAATGCCTCCAGGATGCCAGGTGTCTCCAGGATGCCAGGATGCCAGGTGTCAAGTTTATTGTCATGACACGACAGTAAACTTGACATTGGCAGACGGCAGCCTATGACATCACCACATGTGCGACCGTGAGTATAAAAGTGCACCTGGAAATAACATCATCCTCTTTCTTGTCTTCAGGATACCGGTTTGTTTGAGCTTGTTTATTCAAGACAAATCTAGGATTATGGAGATTAAGTCTTTCAGACAGTGTGTTCCTCCATGTCAGCTTCATCTGACACCAGATGACACAGATGATATGTGCGTTATGTGCATAAGTGAGGGGCATGCATTTGCGTTTGTGTGCATTTTGAACATCTTCCTCGAGGAATTTCGCTCTCGTTTAGCCATCTGTGTCTTGTGGTTCAGGACCTGCTGCAGCTAAGGCGAGTAGAAGACTGAAGTTTTGGAGCTTGTGGATGAATTCAGAGAGGTATGATTATTTCTCATTCATTTGCGGTTATTGAGAGTGAGCTGCCGGATGATGATGTGTTATCTCTCTCATCATCTGATCCGGAAGCGAGCGCTCTCCTTGCTTCAGGCCATTATGAGCAAGACAAGGCTGATGAGATAGATGATGTTTATTAAAAAAAAAAAAAAAAACACTCTCAGCCTGCTTGCCCCGCATGTGACGAGGATGTTATGTCCTGCACCACTGTGAGATTAGATATGTCATGGAAACGCAAGAAGCTCGAGCCCCTTCACAGTCACCTCGATGAATGTTTCTTGTCGGGACATAACTGTCCATCTCGTACGTGCCTTCCTTTTCTCCCAGATCTTCACACTGAGGTGTGGAGATCGTCAAAGATGGAAACTCAAGTCTGCAAGCAGTTGCGGGTTGTAGGCTCTCTGTGAGCCTCCTTGCTAGACATCCTGAGTATGGGGCGTTGTCTGGCCGCCTCTTGATTAGAGAGTCGTTATGCTGAGGCCTCCGCTCCTAGAGCTTGGCTATTTTTTGCTAACTGTCAGGCTTAATGTCAGCCTTCTTTGATAACTTGAGTATCATCAAGTCTCCTCTCGTTAGTGGGAGTTATCTTATTGAGACCTCCGCTCTCTATAGCTCGGCTAGGGTAACAGTTATGAGTTGAAGGCTCTCTGTGAGCCTCCTCGTAAGTTATCCTGAGTGTGGAAAGTTGTTTAGGCCTCCTCTCGATAGGAGAGTCCTTATGCTGAGGCCTCTGTTCTTAGAGCTCGGAAGTCATCAGGCTCTCTGTGAGCCTCCTTGGCTAACTTGAGCGTCGTCAGATCTCCTCTCATTAGTGGGAGTTTTCTTATTGAGGCCTCTGCTCTCTAGATCTCCACTGGATATTAGTTATTGGTTGCAGGCTCTCTTTGAGCCTCCTCGTGAATTGTCCTGAGTGTGGAACTTTGTTAGGCCTCCTCTCGATAAGAGAGTTGTCATGCTGAGGCCTCCACTTCTAGAACTCGGCTAGGCGGTGGGGTAGTAAAGCTCTCTTTGAGCCTTCTTGGATGCTTACCTCAATACGAGTGTGTTACCTCCCAGATAGAGAGGGGGCCTAGTATTTAGGCCTCCACTCTGCAGCGCTTCATAAGCCAGCTGGACTCAACCCATCACTGCCCTTGTGTTAGAGTGATATTCTAGGCTCTCTGTTAGATTTTTTGGAAGCTGCCCTGAGTATGATTGTAGCTAGGGTTCCTCTCTTAGAGTCTTCCTTGAGGCCTCCATTCTTGAGAAGCTCTGGCCTATGGTTGTCAATGGTGCACCTAGGGATGAAGACTCTTTGAGTCTTTGACTTGGCTCATCAAAAAGGCATTCATCCCTTCAGCATGGCAGCGTGGGTATTTCGTTCCCTATAGGGGACGCAGTGCGAGTTCCCTATTCTCATGGAACCATGGTTGCATGCCTAACCTGAGACTTTTTTTTTTTTTTTCTGTTTTGATACTATTTTCACTGAAAAAAAGGATCTTCCTCAGTGCTTTTGTCTACCATTGTCTAACATTTTTAAATCAAGATTTTTTGAGACTCAAACTTACTAAGTATAAACTTACTTAATTTCAACATGTTTAAAATTAAATGTTTCAAAACAATACAATGTAAGAAAATGTATTTTACAGTGTAAGATGTACATATGAAAACTCTAAAACAAAACTTCAAATGTGTTTATTTTATGTGAATGTAATATACGTGTGTATATTTGTATTTAACATATCCCAACTGTCACATATTTTTTTTGTTTACCTATATAGATACTAAATTTGATTCACATGATTTGGACTGGACAGAGTAGGAAGATGAGCCCTAAAAAACTGAACAAAAACACACTTTGTATTTTCATATTTTGTCTAAAGGTTACAAACCATTCCATTTAAAAAAAATAAAATAAATAAAAATACAGGGTTAATTAACAACATACTATAGGGTAAGGATTGTATGCATAATTTACTGTTATTACTATAGTAAGTACATGTAACATGTAACAAGGACACTGTAAAATAAAGTGTCTCTTCTGTATGCTGAAGTAATGAATGCCTTGGCAGGCTGCCCCAGTCTAAGAATAGATGTGTCCTTCAAACCCATCATCCCTGCGGTGGCATGCACTGCCACCAAGAGGAGCGAGGGAGGCGATTCACTGTGTTCCAATGGCCGTAACTAGGAGACGGACAGATCCTTGCGATTAGCAAAATCCTAGCTCTTCCCTTGCTCTCTCTAGTTTTCTCTTTTCATGCCTCTTGACATCACTGCTCCTCTCAGGGTGTACATTTTGAGAGTGTATTGATGTCTCCGGCTGCGGGAGACAGGCTCATGATCATGCAAACATTTTCAGTAGTCACTATTTAATGCTTTCAGCACAGTGCACGGAACAGTGATTTTTCTATTGATTCAATGAATGTTCATCGTTAGGTCAATGCACTGTGATGTGTCAAACAAAGCAAGTAATAATATTACTTTTTGCAGCAATTAGTGGTGTTAGATTTCAGTAATAATATTACAGTTACCATCCATAAAATAGCAGCTCGTTACAATGTTATTTTTTTTTTTTTCAACCCCTAGTGATTTGAAATCCAACAATCCAGTCATTCCTAGATTCATTTTTCATTTCTTCACAACCCACCTGTTCGAGTGATGTCAGCATTGCAGAAAGCTAGCTTGGAATATGGAAAAGCTTACATTCAGTGGATGGAAATATTGCCATTACTTTTATTTTATCGAGAAAATCTAGGTAGCAGGTGAATTACAACAATTAGCATCAAGCTGCACATGACAGTTTATGAGACTATTACTACAGTTACGAGACTATTACTACCCAAACTCACTGTAAAGCACCATTGAGTGTTTGTAATAACTTTCGATAGCAGTCTAATGTGGATGTGTCATATAATGAGGCAGAAATATGTTATTTGTAGCATTTTATAAAAAGCTAATTGCTTTACCTGCTTTCTGTATATATATATATATATATATATATATATATATATATATATATATATATATATATATATATATATATAGCCTTAATCATTATATATATATATATATATATATATATATATATATATATATATATATATATATATATATATATATATAGCCCACATCACATGAAAATCACATGCTATCATAATTGTGTTTATTATTGTCATGTTTCATTTTTAGAAAAAAAAAGTATTAGTATGTATGGTTGTATAAACTGCTTAGACAAGTCTTAAAAGTTAGTAATGTTTTTTTTTTTTTGGCCCAACCAGACAGTGGGCAGTTAGTGTAATTAGCCTTTGCCAACAAGACATGCAATTTAAACTTAAATAGAAACTTTTCTTTTTTTCTTCTTCTTCTTCTTCTTCTTCAAGACTGGTCCTAACTTTTTAAAGTCAATTACATGCAAAAATAGACTGGTCTAATTTGAATTAAAAAAGTAAGACTGATTACCTCTTGACTAATTGCATAGGACGCGAAAGTGTAATGGGTCTTCATCATTGGAAGAGATGGCAGGTTATGAACATGAACAAGTAATATGAGTGACATGTACAGCGAATGATCATCTCCTAAGTCATAACAGCTATTATGAAAGTGAAAACACATGGTGATGGCAGTGGGAAAATGACTAGAAATTATTATTCTGAAAGAAATTGGAACTAAACGTTTAAATATACCCTAACATTCACAAAGATCTGTACACTATATGATTTTGAGTAAAACTGTATAGCTCATGTAGTCTGAGAACTCACGGGGAAATCATAGTACCTGTTGACTCTGCAGTTCATCTCATCAACATGTGCACTGTGTGGATGATTGCACTCGAGCTGCCGCATATCCATGAGTCTGGTACAAGGGTGCACCTCCATGACCACGGCTGATGGATAGGTGAATTCATCATGTGCTCCTACTGAGGAGATCTGATTTTACTGCAGGCTGATGAGCCGTTTCTCCACTGCATTCATCAAGTTGCTGTTTCAGCTGGACCGTCCAATACTGAATATATTGCAGTGTATGCAACTGCATATAAATTCATCAGCACTGTATTTGTCGACGAAGTGTTTTTTTTTTGTTTGTTTGTTTTTTTGACAACCCAAATATGTTCGTTTTCTTCATATTTGCCCATTAGTGGTCTAAATAATTGCTCTGACAATGATTCTTTACTAATGAAATTTGATCAGAGTGTTTTCATTTGATTAGATTTAATTTGATTGTCTTGGAACAATTCATAATTCTACCACTGAAAACAGGATAACAATTTGAATATGATTATAGTATTTCTAATCAAATAAAATTCTGTAATTGATTATTTAAATGATCATTGTTTGGTTGATGCATTATGATAGATCAAACATTTTTACTCCGTGACTTTACTAAACAAAATCAGCTCTTTTCAGCTTAATGTGTTGGCTGCATTAAGACAAAACCATTCATTACAAATTATTCTTTCCCGTTTATCTTCATTATTCGAACTGACACAGTCTCCAAAGCAACACTCTCTTAAAGTATTTTTTATTTATTTTTTAAAGCAAAAATACATTCTCTAAACCCAGTACTACTACTATTAGTATGCCATTCATGGGTTTATCTTCCCCAAAAGTAACAATTGTTTTTTTTGTTGTTGTTTGTTTTTTTCCTGAGCCTCTCAGGCACCATCAAAATATTGCAAGTGGTCCACTCAGATCCATCAATCTTTTTACAGCTCAACTTAGTGAGAGTTTGGGGCATGTCTACATTAGTAGTTTGAGCCAGGGTTTTTTTTTTATTTCATTTAAACATTCAAAGATTAAACACAAAAAGGTGAACAGGGTATTGCAATGCAACATGCTACAAGAGACACTTCAATACTATACAGCATCATCAAGCACCCACTCAGAAAGTCACTTTGTGTCTAGTGTAGACAGCCTCAAACAGTTGTGGCATGGCTTGTCATGTCATGTTTGCCTGGTGCAAATATGGGTTTATTTGGTTTATTATAAACAGGTTTATTACTATTAGGGATGGGCATTTCAAGCAAAAATAATATTCGAAAATCGCTGGGAATTATTCGATTATTATTCGAAAATCGCACCCCTCCCCCGCACCCACGCATCAACACACAAACAGTGGGAGAGAGATCATTCACGCTTTCAATCTGTATGATATTGATAAACTGTTTAATTCATTGGAGAATATGCTGTCTTAACTCAAGCCATATAATGATTGTAATGTGCTAAAACATATTAATATGTTCGTTAATATAAGTGAAAGTAAAATCTGCATGGCCATTCATAACGGTGCGAAGCAGAGCGAGCACTTTCAATTAATTCCTACGTTGAGCTTCCGGAGGAATAAACTGAAAACGCTCGCTCTCCGCCAGTGTGGACTATCAGTGTCGCTCGCTCGCGGCGTTCGCCTCGCTTTTGTCCAGTCCGGCACCTTTCATGTGGACACGCACCATGAATGACTGAGGGGATTTTACTTTCACTTTCAAATTAGCGCCAATTCGGGAGCGGTGACAAGTTATGATACCGATGTTGTTCCTGAACACCGGCAACACCGACTATCGCAGCAAGCTTACCTCAAGCCATATGATTTTAGTCTGCCCAAACTCGTTATATCATTGTGAACAGCCTGAATGACGGCACGTGTGTCGTGTGAACACTGATTTTAACGTCTCTGCGTGCGCCTCCCTCTGGTTACATGAACGTGTCATCATTGGAAACATGAGGATTTTTTTTAAGACGACAATCGCACAACCTATTCGATATTCTATAATTAAATCGAGTAATCGAATATTCGAAAATCGTGACACATCCCTAATTACTATAAATGAGACTTTCTAGACAGAGTGTTAGCTTACTCAATTCCTTGCTCATGACACATAGCAACACAGCTAAAAGTATTTGTTTTGAACTTTTTATTGAAAGTAACCTAGTTTTACATGTTGAGCCTTCACAAGCACCCTTAAGAGCTTTTTTGGTGATGTTTAATGCACAAAAAGGGGTGTTTGCAAGTAGTTTTGTAATTCCGCTAGGTGTCACCATATTTTCATGGAAACTATGTACTTTACCTTTAATATAATTGCACTCTTGCTCTTTAATGACAGTTCTTCTCTGGAAGAAAGATTTAAAGTTGTTCCAGTGGTGTTCTTTGGTTGCAGGCTGTTCATTTTTAAACAGATAGTTGGCTATGAATTTAACAAGTAATGTGCAGTCACAAAACAGGGAGTAATCCCACTACGTCCATTATGCATTTAGCTCAGCATGGAAAACTAAAGGGATTACAATCTGTCACGTAGACAGTTGGCTACTATATGCTGTAATGTTCATCTTGAAAAATATCTCAGCTGTTGAGGATGCCCTCAAGGAAAAGCGGTCTGCAGTATTTTGTCTCTAGCTTACATTACATTCTTCCTGTCTTCTAGTACACATTGATGACAAAGAGATACAGCTGAACAATGTAATTCTGTGAGCTCCAGGTTTGCTTTTTTGTTTCTTAATGGTAAAACTTACTGTAATTGAGTTGTTACATCATAACAGCTGATTGAGAATTTCATGTCACACTCTAAAAAAAACATTTGTTACAGGGTTATTTGGCAACCCAGTTCTAGGTAAACATTGGCCAGAACACATGCAGGGTTATCTTGACCCAGCTTGTAGGGTTTTATCCAACCCATTTGCAGGGCTGTTCTACTGCTGGCTCAAACCACCTGATATTGAAGGTTGTTCATTTTAAAGAATAATAATGCACTCTAAAATCTTCAGACAGTCTTTGACAATCCTAAAATACTAAAAGCATTTAGAAAACATTTTAGGAAGTAGCAGGAGCAGCAAGAACAGCATCAGGAAATTTGTGGGAAGAAAACTGGTATCAGTAGGCTATATGTGACCCGTGCTAGCAAAAAGAGTCACCATGAGCAGATGATCAAATGAGTTATTGATACTCACATTTTCAATTTAAAAAAACAAAAAAAAACAAAGCACCTTCAAAATGATGTATGATTTCTTGGAATCTGACCAAAAAAAAAAAAAAAAAAAATTACTGGGCTGCACCCTATGGATAAACCCCTGGGAAAATACTCAAACCACTCAAAATGAGTAAAGGGGGTCACACACCGGACGCGAAGCTCAGCGCCGCGCCACGTCTTTAAAATTCGAACGCATTGTTTTCTATGAGAGTACGCACACCGGCGCCTGTCCGCGGCACCCAGCAACGACTCAGGAAGTTGTTTAAAATCCTGCCGCGCCACAGAGCGCCATGTACATTGTTTTACATTAAATGTTTATTATATTTCTCTTCACCCTGTGCTGCAAGATACATCAGTTTCACATTCTAAGTCTAAAAATGTATAATAAACGTAGCATTTTCTTCCCTTTTGCTTTGTTGTGCCATTTTTCCATGAACACTAACCTCAGTTAACCACTAACCTCAATATTAAAGCATAGACATGTAACGTTTCCCTGTTGACGTAAAACACTCCCATTGTGCAGCTCTTCTATCAGAAGTCGAGTCAAAATTGAGCTCGCACGTATATAATGTGCGCGGCTGGTGTGCGATACCTGTGAGTTGTCAGAGACGCGACGTTGCGCGGCGCCGAGCTTCGCCTCGGGTGTGCGACCCCCTTAATAAAGCACACAGGTTCGGTTCCCTCATAAAATTAGGCCAGAGACTCAAGTATAAAAATACAAAATGTTTATTAATACAAGAAATTTAAAATACTGAATATTGAATCACAAAAAAACAAAAACAAAAAAAAAACACTTCAAACAAAAGAAAAAAAAATTACAAAAGGAGAAAGATAAAACAAACCAAAATAAGTAGCAATTATGTATGTATATGTAAAACAAAAACTGAATAATATCAGCAGGGCTGAGGCTCCCAACAGCAGGAATCAATGCAGAGTTATTTACATTGATAGAGCACACTTCCACGTGCACACACACCGATACACTCTAATCACACTATCAAACACTCAAAGTGTACACTGCACATGATGGAGGAGAACCACCACCACCACAAGGAGGGAGATCAATCCACCCGTGGGACCCCAGCTCCTGCAATAAATCAAAAAGAAATTAACTATAAAAATGGACTTGAAGCAATTCATGTAAATGGGTATCAAGGACAGACATAAATAAGGAGAAGCAACAATGTAACCTTAGAAGAATCAGATGGTTGGTCACCTGAAATTGTTACAAAAATAACTTCAACTCAATAGTTGATCACACAATTTGAGTTGCATTAGAGGATTGCAACAAATACAACCACATAACTGGGTTTACAGAAATAAAAGAAAACCAAAGCCATTCAACCAAACCAAACAAAATTTCCACAAAATTAACAGTCAAAAAAAAAAAGTTAAATGATTTAACTCAGAAAAGAAAGAGAAAAAGAAGACATAGGCCGGTTTAATCTCTTTCTATAAATGAAAGAGCTGATCGGGCCTCCCCAACAAACCAAAAATGTGAAGAAAGGCATTAGAATGGCACGTAAAAATTAGACCAGCAGTCCCCTTTAATAAATAGCAATGACTATGTTGGTGCGCCTGTTTTTTAGGCACGGTTTTTCGCAGTCATACCCACCGATAGCACAATGGGATGGAGGAAATCATGCTTATTTTAGTGTGCGGGAAACAAATGTTAAGCCCACACAACCATACTAACTATGCAACGAGCTCTTAACGTTACGAGAGGCGAACAGTCATCAAATCCACTAAGCAGCACAAAAAAGGCAGCAGCACCAGAACATAAAACTGCACTCTAATTAAATAAACACGATTTCAAGTTATGCACGCCAACAATTTCTAAATCACCGTATTAAAACACAGCACACTTACCCACAGCCACCATCAATAAAGGCGAACAAAGGGGGAAAACGGACGTGACGCATCTCAGGTAACAACCATTCGGCCTTTAAATAGGAGATACTACTCGCTGATAGGCAAACACTGCTGTCAATCACCTAATCCTGTTACATAGTCAACATTGTCAATTCTGAGAAAAATCAAATTAAAGTTTTTTGAGGGTTCCAAAACAAAATCACCTAGCAACCATACTATAAATCTCAGGTAATATATATAATTCATCATTTTTTTTTTTTTTTTTTTTTTTTTTTTTCTTCACAATTGTTTGATTAACCTTAATGAAACAGACAGCCAATATATTAAGACCTACTCTATCAAACAGATCTAATATAATGTTACACATCAGTCATAACAGAATGTTTGCATGAATACTCACCAAGACTTTCATTATTTTGAAATACTGTAATTCTGTTTATGTACGTATATTGGGATTGTGCAGTGTCTGAGTCATCTTTGTGCTCGCACTTCGGATCTGTCAGTCAGGGCAAGTAAGATCATTTCTGTGACATCAGCATGAGTTTGAAAATCACATATCATTGGTTCAGACTGCGCTTTAAAACAACACTTTTTTTCCTGAGCACCAAACTTGTGCTTAGGGTTGCGCCAGTTGTCTACAAAGCAGGCAGAGAAAATGGCATTTTTCATCGTCAAAGGAAAAGTACTCTTCTCAGAAAACATACAAATAAAGATACTTTTAGAAGTTTAATTGCTATTTGGAGCATTGGGATCACTAGACGAGGGCTCAATTAACTCCTTTTTGTGAAAACCTCAATTTTGACGAATGACGAATTTTTCACGTTTTGCCTGCAGCTCGAAATTAACGTGTGCATTCCAACTCATTTTGCCAGCACAGGTCACATATGTCTGTTCCAGTTCATTAAGTGGCAGTTATTAAGCTAATGTTCATTTTTTTTTTTAGCTTGTGTCAGCTTGTCTGTCAGACATTTAACTTTCAATCTGTTAACTTCTTGAGGTTCACTGATGCATAACCTGATATTGCTGAGTTCAACATGTTCCTGGGTCTACATTTTTGTTGATCCTGGAACAACATTCAAATCAAACAATCAGATTTGAGGAACAAGTTTACAGATTATGTCAAGTTTAGGCTTAAAATCATGAATTGGTGCTTCTACATCAGTGTTATTCATCTATCATTTCCCTCTGATTTTTGGGATAACTTTTAGGTAGGGTTAGGTTTAGGGGTAGGAATAGGGTTAAGACTAAATTTTCAGACTAGAATGTTGTTCCAGGATCAACAAAATATGTTGGCCTCTAACTCAGCAATATCAGGACGTGCTTCACTGACCTGACCTCGGGCTTGACGTCACTTTGTTTACCATGGTTTACATTTACTATATAGAATACTGTCTAAAAATGATTACAAATGATAACAAATTATGCATAATTTGGAAGTTCTAAGGGTTAATGTCAATCTACGGTGTCTGTTTTCCGATAGAGATGCTTTAGCAAAAGCACTCCCATGGTATTCAATCGAGCTGTATACATTGTATGTGTAGGGCAACTTTGTTACATAGGCTATGAGAGCGATGTGGGATCATGTCTCAGCCCTGGTCATACCATTCATTTGAAGGGAGGTGAATCATTCCTAAAGTGTAAATTGTATGCTGCGTTTGTAGTAGGTTAGTCTTCCAAGCAGACATTAGATGTGATATACTGTACATGTACTGTACATGTAAACAACAACAAAAAAAGGTATAATGTTAGACCATAGACGTTTTCCTGTTTGTACAGTAATAATTTAAAAACAATGAATTGCAAACCTTAATTCCATTGAAGAAGTCCCCCCTCAGGATTTTTATTCTCAGAACAGAACACAAAATGACCTTTGTTTCCACTGTCAGGCCAAAAGCGAGTGTGCTAGTGCATGCCAGGGCCAGTTGTGTTTCGACTGTCACTTCCCGGGCTTGATCATGCCTCCTCGGGGCTTGGTCGAGGCCAGTGGCCAGGGGTTTTTGCTGTGCCAAATACCTTGGTACAAAGCGGGCCAACTGGGGTTTGAGAAGTGGTCATGAACAAAGGCAGAGTTTATCTGAGTAAGTAGAGGGTCAACACTGCTGCTAATATCCCATGTTTTCACATCAGGCTGCCAGTTAACCTCCACATTTAACACATTTTTAAGACAATTTTCAGCTCAGCTTTCACTTTCAGGCACCAGTGAGTGTTTGAAATAACTTCTGATTGCTATTCTATGGGGATTCTGATCACCATATCAGACAGAAATTATATGTTATGCTAAAAGCTACTTATGCTAACTACAGCGATACACATATAATCATGGAAAATTCCAGAGAGTGTTTAAAGGACAAATGATGTATGATTATATTTAATGGAAAATTATTAGACATGCTCATTTTTACCAAAAATTGTGAAGTTAAAATATGATATTTTATGAATATATTTCAAAATGTGTAAGCCTTGGACTTAAAAAGCCTTAATGGAGTTGTTTTGTGCATTCCTGTGATCACAAATAAATGGAAGCAGGTGTGGTTGAATAAGTATGTCTGTTCTCTTTTTATGTGAGGTAATGATAAATACCAATTGATTCAGAATGATTGATGTGGATTTCTGACACAATTTAATAAATTAATGTCACTATAAAATTTTTTTATCATAAAGTAAAACCAAATGTTCGCTTCTGACATGCTCATTTTGAGATCTAGCTAGTTTTCAGTCAGCTACCCCCACGCTGGTGAAATGGTGGGGCTGTGTGACGTTATTCTATTGAGGCATGCTAAGGGCAGGTTTTAGGGTAGAGCTGCAGCTTGATTTTGGCCTCACAGCTCGAGGTCCAAGATTATTGGCTTTGCTTGGCATGTTGTAAGCCCTGACTTGCACTGGCCCCACGGTGGAAAAGTGGCTATTGACAGTAAAATTGACCCTGCGGCTGAGTTAAACAGAAAACTACCCAACACCCTATAATAATAATAATAATAATAACCCTTTAAAATCACCCAACATGCTGAAGAAAAAAAAAAAAAAGGGCTTGTTAATCCTCTTGGGGTTATGTCCCATATTGATTGACAATGGTACAGCGGAAGATGGAAGATTTGATTTGATTTGATTTGATTTGATTTGATTTGATTTGATTTGATTTGATTTGATATGTGTCAGTCGTCCATGAGGGGCTGCTTACGTTTTGTTGTTTATGTTTCTTGTGTCATTAAAGTTATGTTCATCATTTGCCGGTTCCCACCTCCTCCTTCTTGTATGTATGAAATTTGTTACACTGCATTTTACAAATTTTCACAATCATTGTGAAATTTAAATGTAAGTATAACTGCTAAAGACCTGGGGCCTAATTTATAAAACGTGCGTACACACACTCTAAGATGAAATCTGTATGCATATTTTACAAATTAGATAAATTTAGCGGTCATATTTACAAAAACGGTCTTTGATTTGGAAAAATGCTATGCGCCATGCAATAGTCTAAGTAGACGTACACACTTTTCCTTGTGACAGAGAGTCAGAGCACTGCAGGTATTTGGAAATCTAGGCAATTCTTGTTGCTTGTCATTCTTAAGTAAAGGATTTGGACGTTGACTGGTCTCTTTTATACGCTAATGACATTAATTAGGGGTGTTTACAAGGCGGAGATCTGAAACCATTCAGCTGTTAGGATAATTTATAAATTTCACATCTAAAAGAGAAGCATACACACGTTTTTTTGCACGTACGTTTGTTCTCTGAATCACACATATGTATAATTGAGAAATGATTGTAAGATCAAATGTAGGATGGTTTCTACGAAACATTTTATAAATGAGGCCCCAGATCTGTAAAACCAGGAGAAAGCTCACTTGTCAGGAAAGCAGAGAACCACACCACTGCAAAGGGCATGCATGACAATTTAGCAAAAGTCACTGCCTAAAATACACACATAACACACAGATAAGGTACAAAAAGAAATAGAAAAGAAAGGAGCTTCCTGTTGAGAATGGGGATGGAACCATTGTACTTTCTGACTGTGTGACAGCCAGTGGCAAACCTGTGTTCGTGACATTTGATGATCCCTTTCCCATCTCCCCAGAATTTCCTATTGTTTATCCAATAAAAGAACCTACATTTTAAGAGTGAACCATGTTGTATCCCAAGTCCTTATTTTTCATTACTATTCACTGGATTCATATTGTGTACTTGCATTGATAAATTTGGTAACATTAGTTAAAGGGTTAGTTCACCCAAAAATGAAAATAATGTCATTTATTACTCACCCTCATGCCGTTCCACACCCGTACGACCTTCGTTCATCTTCGGAACACAAATTAAGATATTTTTGTTGAAATCCGATGGCTCAGTGAGGCCTGCATAGACAGCAATGACATTTCCTCTCTTAAGATCCATTTATGTACTAAAACAGTTCATCTGAGTACAGTGGTTCAATATTAATATTATAAAGTGACGAGAATATTTGTGGTGCGCCAAAGAACAAAATAACGACTTATACAGTGATGGCATATTTCAAAACACTGCTTCATGACGCTTCAGTGCATTATGAATCTTATGTCGAATCAGCGGTTTGGAGCACCAAAGTCATGTGATTTCAGCAGTTTGGTGGTTTGACACGCGATCCGAATCATGATTCGACACAAAAGATTCATAACGCTCCGAAGCTTAATGAAACGTCTCGGTTACATAGGTAACCCTCGTTCCCTGATTCCGCCATGTAAATAGCGAATCCGCCATGGCACAAGCGCAACTGGCTTTTAAAGGGAATGGGAGATGAGACTCTGATTGGTTTATTGCATGTTACGCCCAAAACACACCCATTACTAATTAACAGAATAGAGACAAACCTCTTAGACAATTTTTCCCATCATTAAACTAGCAAAAGTGGACACACCCTAAGCGCACTTGTGCCGTGCGCATTTTACCATGCGCTTAGATCATTAAAATAGGGCCCTTATAATAGGTCTCCTTTTTTAGGCCACATGTTCTGTTTTAGGCCATAATGTCACTGACCACTTCATTGTTCATTAATTCTGCCATCAATAAAGCCCCTACATGGTAATTTCACTAGTGATTTCTATCTTCACTTCTGTCTTCACTATCTTCACTTCATCTTGATACTCCTTCATCGTTGGGGCTAAAGTGGTATGATAGGCTTAAAGGTGCCCTAGATTCAAAAATTGAATTTACCTCGGTATAGTTAAATAACAAGAGTTCAGTACATGGAAAAGACATACAGTGAGTCTCAAACTCCATTGTTTCCTCCTTCTTATATAAATCTTATTTGTTTAAAAGACCTCAGAAGAACAGGCGAATCTCAACATAACACCGACTGTTACGTAACAGTCGGGGTGTACACCCCCAATATTTGCATATGCCAGCCCATGATTGAGGCATTACACAAGGGCAGCCAGTATTAACGTCTGGATGAAAGGCATTACACAAGGGCAGAACGTCTGGATCTGTGCTCAGCTGAATCAACAGACTAGGTAAGCAAGCAAGGACAATAGCAAAAAATGGCAGATGGAGCGATAATAACTGACATAATCCATGATAACATGATATTTTTAGTGATATTTGTAAATTGTCTTTCTAAATGTTTTGTTAGCATGTTGCTAATGTACTGTTAAATGTGGTTAAAGTTACCATCGTTTCTTACTGTATTCACGAAGACAAGAGCCGTCGCTATATTCATTTTTAAACACTTGCAGTCTGTATAATTCATAAACACAACTTCATTCTTTATAAATCTCTCCAACAGTGTGTAATGTTAGCTTTAGCCCCATTAGCCGCAGCGTATGCTATCAAACGTCAGACTTAAATGTGAACATCCAAATACATACCATACTTACATAATCGGGTATGCTGCATGACGAACACTTTGTAAAGATCCATTTTGAGGGTTATATTAGCTGTGTGAACTTTGGTATTTTGAGCTGAATCTTCACAAACACATTCAGGGAACACCTTAGACTTATATTACATCTTGTGAAAAAGCACGACCTTCGTTAATCTTCGGAACGCAAATTAAGATATTTTTGTTGAAATCCGATGGCTCAGTGAGGCCTGCATAGCCAGCAATGACATTTCCTCTCTCAAGATCCATTAATGTACTAAAAACATATTTAAATCAGTTCATGTGAGTACAGTGGTTCAATATTAATATTATAAAGTGACGAGACTATTTTTGATGCATTAAAAAAAAAACAAAATAACGACATATAGTGATGGCCGATTTCAAAACACTGTTCCCATTCAGTCGGTCACGTTCGACGTACGTCGGACAGACCGACGAATAGGAATCTCGCTAGAGAGGCCAATCTACTTCGAGTGTAACTAAACGAGCCAATGCACATTGGCATGCAATCATATGCATCAGCTGCTCGCCTCGCAGCGCGGGTATATAATGAGCAGCAGGTGCGTTGCATCTTCAGGTTTTCTCTGAGGAGCCGAACCCAGCAGGCGGCAGCATCAGCAGGACAACGCCTGTGGCGACGGGACGTACGTCTCCGTTCCCTCCTTCAGGGAACGAGGGTTACCTATGTAACCGAGACGTTCCCATTCAGTCGGTCACGTTCGACGTACGTCGGACAGACCGACGAATAGGAATCCCTACCAAAGCGCCACAGGGGCTGCCCTCTTCCAGCGCTCTGTCGTGAGCCACCTGAACCCCCTTGCCTAAGGACGGTGGGACCAGGCTCACGCAGAGAGGGTCGATCACTGTTGTTCCCAAAACCCACTCAGTGCAACAATTGGATAACGCTGGGAAAGCGTAGCCTTACATGCGATAAGGAACGCTGCGGAAGCCATATCCTTCCCCGAAGGAGTTATATGGATAAGTACATATGGACTAACCTTGTAGGTTGTACAACATATGGAAGAACTGGGGTGACTCCACTCGGTGAGAGATGGGTTCTCCCAGAGGGAAAGACACGGGCTTCGTTTAGGAGCAGCCGTGGAAAAAGCCATATGGGATCCCCGTAGGGTCACACATATGGAACCCAGCCTAAATCCGGTTCTCAAGGATACAACGGAGTATAGGCCTGGCGCCAGACGCTCCGCCACGTCGGCTGCCGAAGGGTAACCGGAGGACTCAACAGGGTCTGCCCGTAGGGACTCTCTGGAGAATAGAATGCGCATGTAGCGCAGCAAGCCGACACTAAGCCGGGGCCTCTCCGTGCCTCTGACCTGAGGCGAGAACACGGGAGGAGACCGGCTCGACACGAAGGCTATAGTATCTAGCGAACGTGTTAGGTGTCGCCCAGCCCGCAGCTCTACAAATGTCTGTTAGCGAGGCGCCACGAGCCAGCGCCCAGGAGGATGCCACACCTCTCGTGGAGTGGGCATGCAACCTGAGCGGGCAGGGCACGCCCTGAGCTTGGTAAGCCAGGGCGATGGCATCCACTATCCAGTGGGCCATCCTCTGCTTGGAGACAGCCTTTCCCTTCTGCTGGCCTCCGTAACAGACGAAGAGCTGGTCTGAGGTCCTAAAGCTTCGAGTTCTGTCTATGTACAGTCGCAAGGCGCGAACTGGACAGAGCAAAGCCAGGGCTGGGTCTGCCTCCTCCGAGGGCAGCGCTTGCAGGCTCACCACCTGATCCCTGAAGGGAGTGGTAGGAACCTTGGGCACATAGCCAGGCCGGGGTCTCAGTACCAGGTGGCTGTCACCCGGCCCGAACTCTAGGCACGATTCGTCGACCGAAAATGACTGCAGGTCCCCTACCCTCTTGATGGAGGCCAATGCCACCAGCAGCAAAGTTTTCATAGAGAGAATCTTTAAGTCTGCTGACAGCAAAGGCTCAAAGGGAGCAATCTGGAGTGCTCTGAGCACCAGAGTAAGGTCCCAAGAGGGTATGGAGGGGGACGAGGAGGATTTAACCGTCTCGCCCCCTAAGGAACCTGACGACCAGGTCGTGCTGACCAACAGATTTGCCATCTATGTGGTCGTGGTAAGCGGAGATAGCAGCAGAATGGACTTTGAGGGTGGAGGGGGACAGCCTACGCTCCAACCCTTGCTGCAAGAAGGAAAGCACGACACCGATCGAGCATCTTCGGGGTCTTCTCGGCGAGAAGAGCACCACTCGACGAACAGGTTCCACTTCGAGGCGTAAGCACGTCTCGTAGACAGTGCACGTGCCGAAGTGATGGTGTTAAGTACCTCGGGGGGTAAGTCACCTAGAACCTCCGCGTCCCGTCCAGGGACCAGACATGGAGTTTCCAGAGGTCTGGACGCGGGTGCCAAAGAGTGCCCCGTCTCTGAGAGAGGAGGTCCTTCCTCAGAGGGATGGGCCAGGGAGGGGCTGTCGCGAGGAGTGAGAGTTCTGGGAACCAGGTCCGGTTGGGCCAGTAAGGCGCAACTAACAAGACCTGCTCCTCGTCCTCCCTGACTTTGCACAGGGTCTGTGCAAGTAGGCTCACTGGGGGAAACGCATATTTGCGCAGGCCCCGGGGCCAGCTGTGAGCCAGTGCGTCTGTCCCGAGTGTTCCCTCGGTCAGAGAGTAAAACAACTGGCAGTGGGAGGTTTCTGGTGAGGCAAACAGGTCTACCTGAGCCTCTCCGAACTCTCTCCAGATCAGCTGAACCACCTGGGGGTGGAGTCGCCACTCTCCGGGCAGCGCAGCTCGTGATAGCTCGTCGGCCACACGGTTGAGCACACCGGGGACATGAATGGCGCGAAGCGACCTCAGATGCTTCCGACTCCACAGGAGGAGATGGCGGGCGAGTTGCGACATGCGACGGGAGCGTAGACCACCTTGGCGGTTGATGTACGCAACGGTCGCAGTGTTGTCCGTACGGACCAGTACATGCTTGTCGCGAAGCAGGCCTTTGAGGCGGCTCAGCGCAAGGCGTACTGCCAGCAACTCGAGGCAATTGATGTGCCAATGCAGATGGGGTCCCGTCCAAACCCCTGAGACTGCATGCCCGTTGTACGTGGCACCCCAGCCGGTGGCAGAAGCATCTGTGAAAACCACAGCATGCCGGGACACCTGTTCTAGGGGCACTCCTGCCCGGAGAAACAAAGGGTCCGACCACGGACTGAAGGTTCGGCGGCACTCCTGAGTGATTGGCACCCGGAACGTGCCGCGTTGCCACGCCCATCTCGGGACTCGGCCGTGAAGCCAGTGCTGAAGCGGTCTCATATGAAGCAGCCCGAGCGGTGTTACAGCCGCTGCAGCCGCCATATGCCCCAGGAGCCTCTGAAAAAACTTCAGTGGGACCGCTGTCCTGCCATTGAACGTATTCAGGCAGTTCAACACCGACCGAGCACGTTCCTCTGTGAGGCGTGCTACCCGTTCGACCGAATCCAACTCCATACCGAGAAAAGAGATCCTCTGCACTGGGGCGAGTTTGCTCTTCTCCCAGTTGACCTGAAGCCCCAACTGGCTGAGGTGCCTGAGCACTAAGTCCCTGTGTTCGCACAACTGATCCCGAGACTGTGCTAGAATGAGCCAGTCGTCCAGGTAGTTGAGAATGCGAACACCCTGTTCTCTCATGGGAACAAGGGCTCCCTCCACGACTTTCGTGAAGACGCGGGGAGACAGGGCCAGCCCGAAGGGTAAGACTCTGTACTGATATGCTCGACCTTCGAACGCGAATCTCAGGAATGGCCTGTGTCGCGGAAGAATCGAAACATGAAAGTACGCGTCCTTCAGGTCGATCGCTGCAAACCAATCTCGGGGACGGATGCACTCGAAAATGCGTTTCTGCGTAAGCATTTTGAACGGTAGCTTGTGAAGGCTCCGATTCAAAACTCGCAGGTCCAAGATCGGTCGTAACCCGCCGCTTTTCTTGGGTACAATGAAGTAGGGGCTGTAGAACCCTGACCTCAAATCGGCTGGAGGGACCGGCTCTATCGCGTCCTTCGCCAGTAGGACTGCAATCTCCGCACGCAGAACAGGGGCATCGACATCTTTCACTGAAGTGAAGAGGACGCCCCTGAACTTGGGGGACGCCGGGCGAACTGAATCGCATAGCCGAGCCTGATGGTCCGGAGGAGCCAGCGAGACGGACTGGGGAGCGCTAGCCAGGCTCCCAGAGACCGCACCAGCGGCACCAAGGGGACCACCGGCGTACCCGCCGCGGGGCAGCGAGGTGGAACGCAGGGACGCGGCCCGGGAGGCTCTCTGTGTGAGGCGGCCCGAAGCGGGGTCACAGTGTGCTGTGCAACACTTACCTGCCTCCACGGGTGGACAGAGGGAGCAGTCGAGGATTTGCTTACCTGCTGCTCGCTGCTGTCCGCTGGCGACAGAAGAGGTGGATGAGAGTGGTGAGGTTCTAGCCCTCCCACTGCTCTCCGAGCCCTCTTCGGACCCGGAGATAAAGGAAACTGCTCTTTTCTTGAAAATTTGGGTACCGCTGGCCGTTGAGCCAGCTGCGGAACAAAAGGAAACAACAAAAGATTCTCCACCCGGCCCTCCTCCGGGGGAAGGAGTGGTGCATTCACCACCTCCTGAAGAGCAGTCCCCTCCATCTCCGGGTCGCCCGTCCTAGGGCCGCTTGGACTTGGCCTTGCCACCCTTCTTCTTGGGGGGTGGCTGGACGGGCTGGGCGCCCCGCCCGCGACCGGCTCCACGGCGCCGCTTGGATGGAGGCTGCTGCTGCCGGGGGTGCGGGAGCGGGGGCGGCTGCAGGGGGGCGCCCTCGGCGACGGGTAGTCTGAGGTGCCGCCGGCGGTGGAGGTGCAGCAGCTGACCGCCTCGGCAGGATGTGACTGATGGCCTCAGACTGCCTTTGTACAGCCGAGAACTGTTGGGCAAAGTTCTCGACCGCGTCGCCGAAAAGGCCGGTCTGGGACACGGGGGAATTAAGAAACCTGACCTTGTCGGTATCCCTCATGTCCGCAAGACACAGCCAGAGATGGCGTTCCTGGACCACCATAGTGGACATCGCACGACCCACTGACCGCGCCGTAACCTTCGTCGCTCGAAGCGCGAGGTCCGTCGCGGCACGAAGTTCCTGGAGAACTTGTGGATCATGACCACCCTCGTGCAGGTCCCTCAGTGCCTTGGCCTGATGGGCCTGCAACAACGCCATAGCGTGTAAGGCAGAGGCAGCTTCCCCACAGGCCTGATAAGCCTTGCCGGTAAGATCCGACGAGTACTTACAGGCCCGGGAAGGGAGAGACGGCTCCCCCCGCCAGGTGGAGTTAGGGCACAGTTGCATAGCAACGGCCCGTTCCACAGGGGGTATGCGCGTGTAACCCTTCGCTGCCCCGCCATCAAGGGTGGTGAGGAGGAGGACCCACCGACACGGTTTCGGGCAGTAAAAGGTGCCGCTCCACGTGCCCGTGAGCTCTTCATGCACCTCCGGGAAGAAGGGCACTGGGGTGGGGGGCTGAGAACCAGCCCTGGCCACCCCGAGATACCAGTCATCCAACCTCGAGGGTTCGGGACACGGTGGAGGATTCCACACGAGCCCGACCCTGTTGGCGGCCCGGGAAAGCATAGCCATCATTTCCCGGGTCCGTGTCGGGCACAGTTGTCACCCCGAAGGAGGCAACTGCGCCGACTCATCCTCCCCAGAAGTATCAGGCTCACCCTCCGATGCAGCGATCGACATCCGGTCGTCTGGGGGAGCTCCGAAGGAAACGGATGGTACACACCTCTGGGGTGGTCCACCACGTTCCGAGGGCAGCTCTACTGGCTGCGGAGCGCACGAGGGGGAGGGTTCCTAGGGGGTTGGTTCCCCCGAAGGAAGCGCGCTCACCGTTATCCTCAAGTCACCAGCCCCGCCGCTCGCAGCAACCCTCTGAGGAGGATTGGAGCGAGGCGTCGGGACCGGGACTCCACCCCTTTGCAGAAAGTGGAGTCTCGACCGCAACTCCGCGATGGTCATCTTCCCACAATGGGTACATGACTCATCCACAAACGCTGCCTCAGCGTGCCTTAAGCCCAAGCACGCGATACAGCGCTGGTGACCATCCCGGCGCCAGGTAACGACCGCATCCAGAAACACACAAGTAGAACGACATCTTTAAAAAGACGCGAACTACTCGTGTTAGCTCTTTCAAGGACTGACTCTTTTAGGTGCTGAAGCACGCAGGGGAATAGCCGCTGCAGCACAGACAGGGAATGTGCAGCCTGTCGTGTGCACTCTCCTTGAAGGCGCTCCTCTTACCAGCTGTAACAACAGCTTTTTAGCGCTCTAGGCGCACCGTTTCACCAGCCGTGAGAACGGCCTTCACGCTGATTACAGCTTTGCTCAATCAAATTAAAGGCAAAAACAAAAACAAAAGGAGAATCGGCCCCGCTGCTGCGCTGTCCGCCTGCACCTCGCAACAAAGAGACGTCTTGAAGAGAGACTCGTTCACCACACTCGCTTTCAGTAGCTGTCTTCATAGAAGGTTTGGCTCCGAAGCGAAAAGCTGAAGATGCAACGCACCTGCTGCTCATTATATACCCGCGCTGCGAGGCGAGCAGCTGATGCATATGATTGCATGCCAATGTGCATTGGCTCGTTTAGTTACACTCGAAGTAGATTGGCCTCTCTAGCGAGATTCCTATTCGTCGGTCTGTCCGACGTACGTCGAACGTGACCGACTGAATGGGAACAGTGTTTTGAAATCGGCCATCACTATATGTCGTTATTTTGTTTTTTTTTTAATGCATCAAAAATAGTCTCGTCACTTTATAATATTAATATTGAACCACTGTACTCACATGAACTGATTTAAATATGTTTTTAGTACATTAATGGATCTTGAGAGAGGAAATGTCATTGCTGGCTATGCAGGCCTCACTGAGCCATCGGATTTCAACAAAAATATCTTAATTTGCGTTCCGAAGATTAACGAAGGTTGTGCTTTTTCACAAGATGTAATATAAGTCTAAGGTGTTCCCTGAATGTGTTTGTGAAGATTCAGCTCAAAATACCAAAGTTCACACAGCTAATATAACCCTCAAAATGGATCTTTACAAAGTGTTCGTCATGCAGCATACCCGATTATGTAAGTATGGTATGTATTTGGATGTTCACATTTAAGTCTGACGTTTGATAGCATACGCTGCGGCTAATGGGGCTAAAGCTAACATTACACACTGTTGGAGAGATTTATAAAGAATGAAGTTGTGTTTATGAATTATACAGACTGCAAGTGTTTAAAAATGAATATAGCGACGGCTCTTGTCTTCGTGAATACAGTAAGAAACGATGGTAACTTTAACCACATTTAACAGTACATTAGCAACATGCTAACAAAACATTTAGAAAGACAATTTACAAATATCACTAAAAATATCATGTTATCATGGATTATGTCAGTTATTATCGCTCCATCTGCCATTTTTTGCTATTGTCCTTGCTTGCTTACCTAGTCTGTTGATTCAGCTGAGCACAGATCCAGACGTTCTGCCCTTGTGTAATGCCTTTCATCCAGACGTTAATACTGGCTGCCCTTGTGTAATGCCTCAATCATGGGCTGGCATATGCAAATATTGGGGGCGTACACCCCGACTGTTACGTAACAGTCGGTGTTATGTTGAGATTCGCCTGTTCTTCTGAGGTCTTTTAAACAAATAAGATTTATATAAGAAGGAGGAAACAATGGAGTTTGAGACTCACTGTATGTCTTTTCCATGTACTGAACTCTTGTTATTTAACTATACCGAGGTAAATTCAGTTTTTGAATCTAGGGCACCTTTAAGCCTATCATACCACTTTAGCTCCAACGATGAAGGAGTATCAAGATGAAGTGAAGATAGTGAAGACAGAAGTGAAGATAGAAATCACTAGTGAAATTACCATGTAGGGGCTTTATTGATGGCAGAATTAATGAACAATGAAGTGGTCAGTGACATTATGGCCTAAAACAGAACATGTGGCCTAAAAAAGGAGACCTATTATAAGGGCCCTATTTTAATGATCTAAGCGCATGGTAAAATGCGCACGGCACAAGTGCGCTTAGGGTGTGTCCACTTTTGCTAGTTTAATGATGGGAAAAATTGTCTAAGAGGTTTGTCTCTATTCTGTTAATTAGTAATGGGTGTGTTTTGGGCGTAACATGCAATAAACCAATCAGAGTCTCATCTCCCATTCCCTTTAAAAGCCAGTTGCGCTTGTGCCATGGCGGATTCGCTATTTACATGGCGGAATTTGCAAGCGGGAAAACTAAACACTTCTCTAGCAAGGAAACGGATCTGCTCCTGCACTAGGTTAAAGCATGCGAGCAGACCATCTACGGGACAAGCCGGATTCCACTAAAGCATTTTTATCTTTATGCACACAGTAAGGCAAGGCAAGGCAATTTTATTTGTATAGCACATTTCATACACAATGGTAATTCAAAGTGCTTTACATAAAGAATAATAATAAAAATAGAACATAAGGAATAGAAATAACAGTAAAAACAGAGAATTTTGCTATCTGGGTGAATGAGTGAGGAAGTCTTAGGGAGATTTTTGTTGTTGTTGTTGTTGTTGTCGTCCGTCAGATTGGATCTAAACGGATCTATCCATCAGAGCAGATCTGAATGGATCTTCCTCACATGACAGGACTGCTACCTGTTAAGGCACTTCAAACTGATAAACAAAGTTTCAATCTCCCTTTTTGCCAAGACACCTCAAACTGCACCACACAGCCCTAATCCCCCTTCCAGAGATATCTTATCTATGCAACGCAGTTCAAATTTCCCCTTTGGAAATTTCCCCCTTTGGAAAGTGTCCTGACTGTAATCCAGAGATATCTTAACCATGCACTACAGCTCAAATTTCCCAATGGTTTGTCCCTTTATCCAAATTTACCAAATTTTAACCTAATCACAAATGTTTTCAGTAATTAGCTTTTACATTGTAATCCTTTTATTTTTAATATTTGGCATGTTGTGCGCATCCCGGTGTGTGTAATAAGTAGAGTGTATGTGAGTTGTGCACCCGCATATAGGCACATAATACTAATGTGCTCTTTAAATAACAAAACCAATATTGTGCCATTGACTTTAGACCAGGTTTCAGTTGGTCAATGGCGCAGTCTATATCAGATGCCTCAAATGGTAACACACCAACAATGTGCCTGAATACACCTCGTTTTTAGACCAGCATGCCCATGGGCACACAAATGGGTGCAAATGCATTTGCTATTTAAACAACGTGGTGCAGGACATGAAAATGATAACTGTCGGGCGTCGGGCTGAAACTAGCAAAAAACACTTGCTTTGTGCCTGGCGCCACATTGTATTCTTAGTATTTATTTTTTTTTTTAATTATTATTATTCATTTATTGTTTGCAAGCAACATAATATTATAGAATACAATGGAAGATGTTTTATTAGTACTTTTTCAAGTTTATTTTTAATGTATGCTGCCTTTCATATCACAGCTCAGGACAATCATTATTGAAGGGTTTAAAACTGTGGTGCCATCAGAGTAGTGTTAATTTCGTTAACAAAATGATGAAAAGTAGTCATCAACAAGCTTTTTTCTTATGACTAAGCTGAGACGATGACAGGATAACAGTATGGCCATTAAACAATAACTGTGACTATATCAACATGCAATATTGTTGACAAAAAATAAAGATGAGACTAATATGTATTTAAAAATAAAAACTTGACCAAAATCCCTTTTTATTTTTGTGTAGACAAAATATTACAGACTGCTGTACAAGCCTCTACCATTAGCTTTTAAGTTTCCTTTTCTGTTAAAAGGATACATTTTCTGCCCAGTGTTTTACTTAATATTCGCAAACTGGCAACCATGCGCACACACTCTCTCTACACTGTGGAAGTAGCGCTGATGATCTGAAAACATTGGAAAGACCAACAAACAATAAACTTTCCATTTGAGATATTCTGCTTAAATAAAAGTGTGATTCAGTCAGTCTGTGTTCTTTCACAAGCTGCTTGATCTGCTTGCTGCGATCAATCTGCGAGCAAAATCTGCGATCAAACCTTCTATGCAAACATAGATCTCAACCACATTGTTTGCGATTGTGGTTGCTGAATAAATGCACTTACGCCACCTCTGTGTGACAATACAAATTATTTTTGCTGTTGTTTTAATGAAAAAAAAAAAAAAACATTAATGTAATTTGGAATTATTGGAATTACCGTTAGGAATTTTACTGTTTAAATTTTTGAGATAAATTTCTTGTTTAAACAGTTTTCATACAGACAGAGAGAGTGTTCATTTATATTAAAAATAGTCTGTAGTAAATCAGTACACTAGATAAGGTAAAATAAACCATGATTATAATTTTGAACACAATAATCATTATAAGTTTAACCATTATGCAGCATGATGAAAATGTGATGGAAAGTTTTATTGACTAAAACTGCACTAAAATTCCCAGACATTTGGTCAACTAAAATTTGACTTAACAAAAACAGGACATGGTTGACTAAAAATTATTTAAAAAAGTACATTTGATACTAAGACTAAGCCTAAATTAAAATGAATAAATAAATCCTGGAATTTATTTCCACACATAAACAAAAGGGCAGCATGCAGGGCATGTTTTGCCTGGGCTGTATGTGCCAGGCTAGTAACTGGCATTGAACTGGGAATTGGAATGGGAACAGATAGCTTTCTCAGAGTATTATAGACTTCCTTGTTTCCACACGCTTGTAAGTTTTGACAAAGGCTTCTGCCAAGTACAAGTAATCCTTTTCGCTGTGTCTTTCAGCAAGTGACCTATTATCCAACGAAGGAACAGATGTGAAAAAAAAGAAGAAAAAAAAAGAGAACAGAAGAATTCCAAATGTGAAGTGAATTTGGGTTTGTGTCCAGCTGTTATAAGAGAGGCTGTATGTCTCTATTTGTTTTAGCGGCATATGAATGCTAGGGGAATCATGACACATTGTTGAGTGGGTGAAGAGACTGAAGTGCTTTACAGCTTCATCCTCCTCCTCTCCAGTCAATCCCGACAGAGCCCTGACTGCAAGAAGCCCCTAATGATCCACCGCTAATGTCTGCCGCTAGTGCCTTTACCATGATTGCAAGCTTTGTTGCACAACTTGCCTCCCAATCAAACTGTGCATCAACTGAATAATTAGCTGTAGAATTAATCACATATTGGGTAATGATGTTATCGATGTCTATGCATGTCACTATGTCATACATTTTATGATTTTCGTGCAGACTTACACTGAAGGAGGGACTTGAGACATATCAATAGACCACAATATCTTGGAGAATTAGGGTTGAGCTTTGATTTTAACCTGGACCAGTAATCAACTAGCTTGTTTTGCAAGAGCAAACAGTGATCACATTGGTACAGTCACTCAGTGAGTAGCATTGTCACCTCACAGCAAGAAGATACCATTACCCATACCAGAGTTTTCATGTTCTCCATGTTTTGGTTTTGGTTTCCTTGGTTTCCCCCACTATCTAAAGGTGTACGTGATAGGTGAATAGGAGACACTTAATTGTCCATAGATATGAATGTGTGTGTGTTAGCCCTGTGATGGATTGGCCATCAGTAGCCAACAGTAGAGGCTGCATTTTAAAAGTTGGGTCCTTTTTTAAACCCAAGCATAAGTTTGAGACTGTTGGATATGGAAGCTGGGTTGATTTGACCCGATTTGGTTTGATATCATTCATAATCAGTAGCTCAACAGTTGGAATAAGCTGGGTTGGAAAGGTAGATGTGAAAGAGAGCATGTACGTCATGCAAATTTAAAAGCAAATGGGACTTTGTGTGGTGACACCGCTTCACCTATCCTTGTTCACAGCTCTCATGACAGGAATGTGGAAAATAGAAGAAAAATAATAGATGCAGAGAGGAGACAAAACTTTGAAACTGCCTGCAGCGAGGAGTGTGTTCTTTTAAAACTGGTCTGTTGACTGGAGAGCAGGAACTGTGACTGTAAAATTTGGAATGGCATTTGAAAAGAGCCTATCCGTGTTTGTGGTGATTATGACAAGAGTATGTGTGGGAATAGAAGAAAACTATTCAAAGTGGAGAGGAGACAGAACTTTGAAACTGACTGCAGTGAGGAAAATTTTCTTTGAAATCTGGAGAGTTTTTCTGGAGTGTTTTCTCTCTCATTCAAATCATTCAAGCATTGACAGGTGACTATTGAGCGGGAACTGAACAAGCCAGAATTGGTGCTTGAGAGGAGTGATTATAAACACTTTAAACAGAGAAGAAACTCATGTAATTATTTAATATCAAACTTTTAAAAAACATTTTTGTTTAACTGCTCTATAACTGTTCAGTTGCCATTCTGTACCGCACTTTTTCTCAATTGCATACACATATACACATTCTTTTTAATTTTACCAATATTTTTGTTCATTTCTTGCTGTGCTTGCTTATCAATAAATGTTCACCTTTTGACTATTCCTTTTTCTTTTTTTCCTTTTTTTTTTTTTTTTTCTGTAATTCTGTGTATGACTTTAACTACCAACCCATTTTGGCTTCATTTTAACCCAGCAGTATAGTAGCAATAGTTAACCCATCCCAGCAGGGTCAAAAAAAGTTTGTAGTAATAACTAAACAAATATTTAATTACTGTAATACTAATTTCTTGCTAAATGAAAGTTGTTTAAAAACGCATTTACCGTAACTTTCAAATGGCATTTTATTTATGTATTTTTTTAGCTCAGTCTGACAGTGGGACATAGGCAGTAAAGAATATATCTATACTGCCTTTAAAAATCAATCAGATGAAATTATCTCAGCAGAAAGGATATAACATGATCATAGTCGGAACTTGCCTTGTTGCCTTCCTACCTCCGTATGCTGCCTGTGGAAACAGCATTTTTTTCCAGCCTTTGGATGCAGTCAGAAGCTGTGTTCAAAATTGTCAGAATCCAATATTAGCTTCACTCTTTTCCTCTTCATCTGATCGATTTTTTAAGGCATCACATATGTATCCTTCACTACCTTTGATATCTCACAATCCTGTGTGTTCCATAATTTCCATTTGTGACAGTTAAGCTAAAAAAGAAAGATGCCATCTGAAAGTTGTGGTTGGTGGTCTTGTCAGTTTGTATGTAAATGCATGTTTTTGACCAGCATTTTCCACTTTTGATGTCATTTCTACCTATTCTACCTACTATTGTAGTAATTGAATATCCGCTTATCAAAGCTCTTTGAAGCTGTACCCACACTGGACCAGCAGTTTGGAAAATATATGGATGATTCAGCTGTGGGCACCATCTCAAAGTGGGAATTAATTTGGCATGACCGTCACAGTGCATTATGCATATTCCTTAGCCATTGAGTGTGCACCAGTTGTACACTCGTTATTGCGGTGCATTGTGGGATTGAATGAGTGTACTCAATAACATCAGCTATGGTTTTGGACATCACTACAAATGGCTGTCCCCTCAAATATTGCCCTATTTAAGGGTATAGGGCAGGGGTGTCCATCCCTGCTCCTGGATTGCAAGCATCCTGCAGATTTCAGCTCCAACCTCAATCAAACACACCTGAACCAGCTAATCAAGGTGTTCAGGATCGCTTGATGATTACAGACAAGTGTGTTGGAGCAGGGTTGGAACTGAAATCTGCAGGATGGTAGCTCTCCAGGTGCAGGGTTGGAAACCCCTGGTATAGAGGGTGATTTTGGAAACAGCCAGAGTTTAGCTCCAACCATAATCAAACACACCTGAACCAGCTAATTAAGGTCTTCAGGATTACTTGAAAACAACAGGCATGTGTGTTGGAATTAAAGAGTTGGAATTGAAGTCTATCCCTCCAGTCATCCCTCCAGGAGCAGGGTTGGCTACCCCTGGTATGAGGTATTTCCCTACCTAATTTCCAAAGTGCATAGGCTCCAACATCCCCATGACCCTATATAGGACAGTCGGTTTGGAAAATGGATGGATTTTGTCATTTTTGAATTTAGTATTTTTAGACAAGTTTATTTAAAGGTACTCTACGGAATTCTGGACTCAACATGGTTCAGCCATAAAATTGGAAAAGTTTTTCAGTTGTGCTTTGCCACTGCTCTTCTGTGGATTTTATTTTTATCTAAATAATTCATTCTCTGTCGTGTACCTTTTAAAAAAAGTTAACATTCAGGATTTTTGTGTACTTTTGAAACATGCTTGGGGATCAGACAAAGACATGTCTATTCTGTCAGATGAGAACAGCTCAGCATGAGCTTTCAAAGCTGGGATTATCTAAACAGTATAGGATCCTGCTGGCATTGAAGAAAAGGGCAGCTGAGACCTGAGTGAGCAGAGGCACTTTTCCTCAGAGTGAGTCAACACCGCACTGCATCTTAAGCAGGAAATATCTGCAGGGCCATGGCGTAATGAAACAAGGTGCCAACGGTACGTCATTGTTCAGCTTTAAAGGGCACCGCAGAAGCCCGAGACAACAGAGAGAACAGAAATAAATTTCAGCAGAGAGCCACTACTGTCTCCTCTGAACTGACGTCACTAAAGTGCAAAGTACAATATGGGCACAAAAGCCCCAGCTCAGAGCCAATTGCATGGTCTGCACTCGGATGGGTCTTTCCCAGAGAGACAGCCACAGGGGTCATTAAAGTTTCTGTGGGCAATAAAGAATTCAGTGTCACCTATAGATGCAATGAAACTCTGGGAATATACAAAAAAAAAAAGACATATATCGTGTTACAAGTACGACTCTCTGACCGTTAGGCCACAACTGCCCCTTTGTGCAAGGAACCACACAAAAATAGTAGGTAAAGGCACTTTTTTTTTTTTTTTTTTTTTTCCCAATGAGCTTATGTTGTTATGTATGGCTGATCCCCTTGGCCATGCCAGACATCCTTTGGGGGGACATACAGACCATTAGTAAGAAAAATGTCTCTACACTTGAGGGAAATGGCAGCAGTTTAATTCTAGCCCTGCCATTTAATTCTCTATATGGCCACTCCACCTAGATTTTAAGCATTCAAAATTATTGCAGACCTATGGGAAACAGGATATGATCATGCACTCTGGGATTATGCTTTTGATAAATAATAACAAGTAATATAAAATGTGAGAATATGCAGTACTATCGATTCCACTGTCCTACAACACTGCAAACCATGGAGCTTTGAAGTTTGTATTCTCTGTTTCCAGTCAATAGGTCAATCTGTGACATTTAGATCTTCTATTGATCAAAAGTCTTTTCACTGCATGAATTTACAGGTCAGAGATGGCTAGATAAGAAGCAAATGATAAAATTTCAACATTGTACAGTGTTCTGCTTTCCTACTCTCACATCTGTACAAATAGAAGTGAATGGAATACAAAGTTTAGTGTGACCACACTTTAATCCAACTAGAACAGGGAAACTTGGTCCTGGAGGGCCACTGTCCTGTATAGTTCAGCCCTAATTAAACACACCTGAACAAGCTAATCAATGTCTTCAGGATTACTAGAAGGCTACAGGCAGGTTAGTTTTATCAGGGCTGGAATTAAACTATGCAGAACAGTGGCCTTTCAGGTCTGAGTTTGCCTATTCCTCAACTAGAACCTATTATCATCCCATGGCGAGTTCACCATAGTCAAACCCTGCTCCTAAAATATCAAGACCCACACTTCCAGCTGAGAGGATATCTGTTAACTTTGCTGTAGGGTTAATAATTTTTTTTTTTTTTTTTTTTTTTTTTCAAACACCATAGCCCAGTCCCTTCATCTGAAGAGACATGTTCACTTTTCTATAGCCAAAATTTCAAACTCCTCTGTGTATCACTTAATACTTGAACCATTTTAGCACAATCCGTTTCCTCATCAAATGTGAAAAAAGTGATATCCGAAGGTATAGTAACACATACTCAGAATTTGTCCTTTGCATTTAAAGCAACCAAGTTAATACACACACATTTGGAGTAGTGAGCAGTGAACACACACACATTGCAAACTGTGGACACACACGCCTGGGGCAGTAGGCAGCCATTTTTTCTGTGGCGTCCGGGGAGCGATTGAGGGCTTGCTCAAGGGCACATCAGTCATTTCCTGCTGATATTGAATATCAAACCCACAAAATTCAGGTTACCAGTCTGACTCTCTAACCATTAGGCCACAGCTGTCCCCATCTTTTGGATTTAAAGATGTCCACGTCCCAATCGCAAAGATGTCCCAATTACAATAAATAAATCAGTCTAGATTTTTACTCTTACTCATTCATTCTGGAGTGACAGATGTTGTAGTGGTCGTGTAAACCCAAGACTACCTTACTGGCATCAACGGCAGACAGATGACATCACAGTGAGACTACATGTGTCCCCAAGACTGCTCTCTTTCAGCCAGATGGTCCTGACAGCTTGTCCAACATAGAACTACATGTCTCTGCAATTTAAACTTAAGCCTTGATTTAGTACACCAAATATTTATGAGATGCAGTTTCATTTTCTCTGCTGACATTCTTCAAGCTTTCTGTGCAGCTATTATGATAAAATAATAACATAATACAAATAATGCAACTAAATATTTTGAATAGCAGATGTGAAAAACTGTCAGTCTTGATTTGAGGAAATGTCAATTCTGGTGTCAATTACTACTCTGAACAGAGACAAACAGTTCGGCACATTTTGATACACGGAAATTTAGTAAATACGGATATTATATCTGAACAGCCTTTTGGGTGACTACAGAAGGAAAATTATCTGACAAAATCTCAGTGAGCTTACAAGAGAATGTTGCATTCAATATTGTTGTGCTATTAATTACTAATTTGTGAATCAAAGTTTCTTGTTAATAGTAGTTTATATAGAATATTAATACTGCATTACTCATTTGTTCATGTGTAATTCATTAATGATGGAACAGTATTCTAAAGTGTTACCCTATTAACTTCTTGCTATGTAAGAACCAAATACAAACCAATCGTACATGAAGACATTCTCTTTATTGGGAATGAGATTTCTTGTCAAGCAATGTGAGGTGTCTCTCATTTATAAAACATGAGAATGAGAGTTGCAAGAAAAAAAAAAAAAGACCTCTGGCAGTCAAACCCATGGCCTCCCCAGAGTGGAAACTGAACGCCTCCCCCTTTGGATTCATCTTATGTTCTTCCCCAATAGTCACTGTGTTTTGCTATGCTAGTAAAATGTATTAAGCTCCCCACCTTTCTGCAATTCCCTGCACACTAGACCCTCTGGCAACAAATGACACAAAATGTCCTTTTCATGTTTGGGGAACCTTAGGCTTTGAACGCTCACAGTAAAGTGTCACCTATTTATCTAGCAGATGCTTTTATCCAAAGTGACTTGCAGTGCTTTCAGGGTATACTTTTATCAGTATGTGTTGCCTGGGAATTGACCTATGACTTTGGTGATGCTAGCACCATACTTGATACTATACGATGCATGTTGGAACTTTTGGGTCAACAGTTCTTGTGACCGATTTATTCAAACATGCATTAAATAATTATGAAATCACTAACGGGGTAAGAAATTAATATATAATAACGCTCCTCATTTCTATTTTATAACTAACAACTATGAACATTTCCTTGGCTAAATGTAACATGTTCTTCATGTTACGCTGCTGACGTATTTCCGTATTTAACCCTTTGAGCAGTACGGTCCCATATATGGGATTTTTATTTCTGTGCTCCTGAAAAAAAAAAGTTAATTTTTGTTGTTTTCTTCTCCAAATGTGAATTATTATTATTATTATTCATATCCTGTAATATTTGGTAAACTAAATGTGTTTTAACAAGCAATCATAAGGTAAAACAATATATACAGTATATATAATGGAATCAAGAATAATCAAATCAGTAAACATATACACCCCGTAAGTCACTCATCTGTCACATTGGTGGGAACTGTATTGATATGAGAAGCTGGAGAAGAATGGAATTATTTTTGTGCCACAATTCTGCATGTGCAAAATTATATTTCAATTGTGCAAAAGAGCACTGATTGGAAACACACACTGGTTTGGAAACACCCATTTTTATATGCCTCATCTCTGATTCGCTGGAATTATGGCATACTTTAACACTATGCTGTGTTAAGCAAACGAGCAGTCGAAGATGGGGCAGGTATCAGGGCACTGAGCAAGTTAAACTGTGCACTGGGAAAATACAACTGCACTCATTTAGCTTTTTGATTGCAAAATTGATTTTCATTCAAATTATTTCTTTGCAAGATTATCATTTTTCCTCAAATGTTAAGTTTGTGAGTATGCAAAATGCTCATTTGTGTGCTCTATATACGATCTTGCCACACAAATTTTGTGGTACAAATATAACTCCATAGAGAGAGGTGTATCCACATGCATTACACGCACTTCAGTTGGTTGTCTCTTTCTTGTGTTCATGTTTATGTTTCTTCCTTTGTCATCAGTTTCTGTCCTACAGCCCTTTGCTTCAATTGCTGAGCTCTCTCTCTCTCTCTGTGCATGTGTGTGTGTGTGTGTGTACATTGTGGCACTACCCATGATGACTCACAATGCCCTCAGCACTACACTAGTGGAGGCTGTTGTCAACACATACAATTGCACATACATTGCTATCATTGCAAAATAGCATTGATTAAAAAAAAAAAAAAAGAAAAAGAAAAAAAAGAAAAAAGAAAGAATGGAGTGAGGACATCATTTGACTTCCTCTCCTCTGAGAATGTTTTCTGGGATTTGTTCTGTGGTTCAGCTCTTTGATTATCTCTTATCCTGCTCGTTATAATTTTCCCATGAGTGTCTTTGTTAAATTTCACTGGGATTTCAACAGCTGGTACTGAAGTTATGAGCTGGAGCAGTCAGCGCTCTCTTGCCTGTCAAATCCATCCCCTTCACCGTGCACAAATATTGCTGCATGCAGTGTAATGAAGGCTACTCAAGACAGAAATCCCATCAGTTTGTTGTGCAAGTTTTCGTAAATGTGGTCAGTTTAGCTCAATCCAGGATCTATACTATAGCTCAAAGGACAAAATGCACCACAAAGTAGTGCACACATCTGACAGATTTGCGGGAGTAAATTATTTGGTCTGTAAATGTAACTGTTTTTTATGTCAATGATAAAATGCTGCCGATATAATGACATTCAATATCATCAATCTTGCTAGAACGTGTCTTAACGTTCCATACCTGAATATACACAAAAAAAAAAACATGAGTAAATCTGCAAGCTTCACTGGAGGAAAAGATATTTAGTGAATATACAGTGCTACTTAAATTTTGAATTGCTTGTCACTTGTATGTACTTGTAAACAGTACACTATATGCTTTCATTGGAATGAAAAAAAAAAGAGTTAAAGAGTTGAGAGTACTACTCTCTCATCAGTAGCTAAAATAATCAAATTAGCCAAAAGATTAAATAAATGGACGCATAAGGTTCAGGGATGTGTAGAACTTTAAATGACAGGTGTTTCAATTCTGGTGGATATTTGGTATAGCTTTCTGCAGATTCTGCCTGATGCTGCTATTCATTTACCCCCATAAAAGCTTTTCTTTCTATCAATTAGTTACTGCTGAGGGGGTGTGATGGGCAATTTGCTTCCCAGGGTGAGGCACAATAGCCAGGCACAAAGCATTCAAATAATTCTAGAAACGACCAGTGCTGGGTTTCCCGATAATGTTGTCTCTTAGCGCGCTACGAAGACTCTAAAGGTAGACCTTAACTGAAGATGTACCGTTTCTAGGCGTATTCCCCGAACTATCCCTTAGGAGGTTGATTAAGGTATATCTTCTTAAGTGCCACGTTACCAGGTGCTGTCCATGTTGGCGGTGCTGAATTGGTTGATATCGATGGCTCGAGAATCGATAATTCACTCTATACAGTCGCTGCTTCACTGCGTTATGTGAGAAATCAGTGTTCTTTATAAAAATAAGCACTTCAGAAGTAGAAATTGCATTTATCAGGACTCATGGTATGTTATAAAAGTAATCTAAATTGCAAACTAAATCTATATTGTAATTTATCTATATTCTGGGGGCGCGGAGCTCCCATCAGCGTGAGTTTAGGCGACCTTTATTTAGAATAAAGTTTTAATTCCTTGGAGATGTGTCATGCAGCTGACAGACATGTAGGTATCTCGTTTATATCGTTTTTTTTTTGTTTTTGTTTTTTTTTATTTTTAAATATTCACAAACGTGTTAACTATATGATGAATTTACGATTGTAAAATATGTGGAAGTGAATGTGTTTTGTCACGCGATGAGTTTGCACGGCAGTTAGAGCTGTCGGATAGCCTATACGAAATCTTCCCCGAAATACATAAAAGTATGTGGCCGGTGAACTGGGAGAAGAATGGAGTAAACTTTATTGTTTCATAAACAATGTGTATCTGATATGAATAAAACATATCAAATATGAAAAAAGGGTTATTGTTGCAGCTTCCGTAGACATCAGTGTAATTTGAATTTAACAAACTATAAATGTCTTTTTTTATGCAGTAGCCTACTTAATTCAAATGTGTATTTAAATGTCTGAAACCTAAAATAAAGCGCGATGAGGTTAAAAACACCGAATAGTTGTGATAAAGTTACATGACAAGCGCAGAGCGCGCGTCTGTCTCTGGATCAGCGCTAAAGCACATTTGAATTTAGCAGTGAATTTTTTTGCATTTTATTCTTTGCCATAATCCTAATCGAACACTGGGTGTATTACAGCTTCAGAATTATATTCGTATTGACTATAAACAGTGATAAGGTATAGCTAAGAGTGGTCCAGACCAACCTTACGAAAGTATGACTTACAGAAGGTATACTTAACTAAGAACGTTTCGGGAAACACGTATTAACGTTAAGGTACAGCTTAAGGTATAATTTAAGAACGACGTAGAGTTAAGAAGGTTTCGGGAAACCCAGCCCAGATTTACAGCAGTACGGAATAGTGCTTTAATTACTTACCCATTACAGATCATCTCTGAGGTCTTACATTAAATGAAGATTGGCTTTCATAAGTGTCATCCTCTGAAAATAAATTCAAATTTTTGTTAATTTTAAATGATACATCTCTGAATATTAGTGACAGTTGGAAACCTGAGAATATAGATTCTTTCTCATGATTATTTGAGGGTTACCATCTTTAATTTGTCCATATCTCATTTATTATTATTATTATTATTATTATTATTATTATTATTATTATTATTATTATTATTTTAATATGTACATTTAAAGATCACCAAATGGCCAAACATAACTCATTTTGACCAACTTGAAAAAAGACTGATTTTAATTGGTACATGACTGTGTCTTGCAGATATCCGTGGACTGCAGGTCTTTCTGGACCAGACATCAAGACAAGGTTTGGATGTGTCTCTGCAGCGAGTGGATAGGAATATCAGCGGCGTTTTTTCCAGTTTGTTCACCTCCATGCGCACAGAGGAACTCAACCGCTACAGGGATACTCTCAGAAGAGCTATTCTGCTCTTGAGCCCGCGTGGAGCCCAGGTCTTCATCCATCAGGTTTGTGTTCTCATTATCGTAATTCTAGCACAGAGTGGTCACTGCGGTAAGATGAGCCTGTAAATAAGTTGTCCCACCTCTGGTAACTAGTTGTCATTTGACTAGGGGTGTAGCAATTGACTTGATTTCTTGATGCATCAATTTCAAATCCTGCCAGTGCATATGCATCAGTCTTGAAATATGGATTTTTGAATAATGAATCATTTGTTTTTGTCAATAATCAGTTTGTAATGCTAAAAAAAAAACCTTAAATGTTTTAAAGTTTTAAACTTATGTTTTCATTTTAAAATGCATAAGTTTTGAAACGGTTACGCCTGACATTTACACCATGCCAGTGTTTTCGACCCCCTTTTAGTTTGAAAATGGCAGGGTTGCGTTTCAGTATAAACGGAACAAAATGGAAACTTTTGAAAACGATGGCGTGGCTGCCACATTGAGACTGAACTGCAATCTTTGCAGGCTTTGTTGTAATTTTTAACAGCCATTGTGCAGTTAAACTCTGCATTTTTTAATACTGCAGCTGCCTACATGCGCAAGAGGCAAAAAATGCTGTGGAAACGCCAGTGTAGACAAGGATCGTTTCATTTTAAAATGCCATTTCCAAGAGACAACGTTATCAGGAAATCCAGATCCAAATCCATTAATCAAATTGATTAATCAGAATTGAATCAAATCAGAATTTTCAAAACATCATTAATGAATTGTATCGAAAGCTTATGAATTGTGAATCAAATTGATTTACCCAGATGTTTGAGACAGATATGATCCTATAAATGATTTAGCTAAAGATTAATCCTGATTTTCCAAATGGTGTCTGTGGGATGACATTGTTGTAATCATCTGCCATAAAACACATTTTGTATTATATTTACTTGTCATATTGCAAATCCTGAAACATAAATATAGGCTATTAGTATTTATTATGTATTCATTCCCTTTTGTCCCTGCCTCGGGTTTTATTACACCCTACAAAGCCTGTCACTTTTGTTGAATCCCTCCATAATGACTGTACAAATGACCTGACAGGCTGGCACACCTTCACTGTCATTATCTCAGCATCTGAAGTACACTCCTCCACTGATCTGAGGTCATACACATCCGTTAACATCACACATTGATCTTAACAAGCTCTGCGGGATCTGTACTGGAATCAGTCACTCATGCTGGCGAGATGCCCATCATTGCTAAGAGCAAGAGTATGACTTTCTCATGCAAATGGATTATGCCATAAGACAATAGTCAGCTGTCTGAAATCTCCTGTGCTCATGGGAACTCGTATGGTTTTTATTAGATTAGCCTTTGATGCTGCATCCCTTTGACTGTAAATATGAACAAAATACAATTAGATGCCGCAATTTGGATGGAGTGTGGTTTTTACACACTGTTGTCTGAATCTAATAGGAGTTGTGTTTATGATGGATGGATGGATGGATGGATGGATGGATGGATGGATGGATGGATGGATGGATGGATGGATGGATGGATGGATGGATGGATGGATGGATGGATGGATGGAAAAATGGAAATCACAAAAATAGAGCGACAAAAAACAAATAAATAGACAAATATGAAAGTTTCACTTTACTAACCAGTTTATTACTCCCTACATGGATATTTAGGTATTTAAGACTTTATCCATTTTTAAATTGTTTACATTTAAAATGTCTATCATTTTAGTCAGTCATGCTTCAGAGGGCAACTCCATAAGATTTAAAGTAACAATTTTTAGCTTCAGCTCTGTTTTTACCGGTGTGCACTATTGCATAACCAGTTGTCATGTTCTCCTGTCATCTGTGACAGGTTGTGCTTCCCAGCCATCAGCACTCAGATGCCACTTGAGGTCTTTCCTAAAGACATGTTTTGGTTCCTTAGCTGATAACTCACTTCTTCAGTTTAGCCCACAACAGCACGACACATCTCAACACAAAAAACACTAAGCTGACTGAGCTCATTGACTGTGAGTGTGCTTAATATCAGTTCAGCTCAGGATCTGGACTACTGATCATAGGTTATTACAAATTCTTACAGTTTCCTCCTGCTGTGTCATGTATTGTGTGATGTTTCTTTGATGGGGATACATTTGGTAAATTGGTTTTGACACTGTGATATCACTAGGTGTGGAAATTGCTCTACTTTTCCTTCATTTTATTCTTGTAAAACCAAGGGAAGATTGTACTTAATTTGGGACTACATTACAGTATTATTCACTTTGGTCTCTGTTTTATTTTAGCTTCATGCATTTTTTTTTATTTATTTTTTTTTAATTAACACTTGATTGTGGGTAAGTTTAATTTAAAAAAGCAAATTTTGAACAAATTAAAGAATCATGTTGGAAAAGAGTTAACATTGAAAGAGTTAACATTGTGTCATCCAAGATAATTTTAATATAAAACAACTTGGTTATGTGGTTATGACCACTGAAAAGGCTAATGTCATTTGTCTGGTAATCATTGTGCAAACTCTATTGGTTACTTGCAGCTAATAAATGCAATCCATGCTCAATGTAAAAACGTGCACGTTCACAGACACTTCTAAAGCTAAAAGTGTGCTCAGTTTTATCCAAAACAGATGAGCATGAAACTGGCAACATTCTATTATGCTGATTGTATGTATTGGGGCAGTTCATAAAAGATATGTCTGGTGAGTGACCATAAAAGGTTAATGCTTTATCATGTTTGAAAATGACAGATCAACATCACTAAATCTACACTAAACCTAACTGATATATATATATACCAATCAGGCATAACATTATGACCACTGACAGGTGAAGTGAAGAACTCTGATTATCTCTTCATCACAGCACCTGTTAGTGAGTGGTACATATTAGGCAGCAAGTAAACATTTTGTCCTAAAAGTTTATGTGTTAGAAGCAGGAAAAATGGGCAAGTGTAAGGATTTGAGCGAGTTTGACAAGGGCAAAATTGTGATGGCTAGACAACTGGATCAGAGCCTCTTTAAAACTGCAGCTCTTGTGTGGTGTTCCCAGTCTGCATTGGTCAGTATCTATCAAAAATGGTCCAAGGAAGGAACAGTGGTGAACCGGCGACAGGGTAATGGGCAACCAAGGCTTATTGATGCACGTGGGGAGCGAAAGCTGGCCCGTGTGGTCCGATCAACAGACGAACTGCTGTAGCTCAAATTGCTCAAGAAGATAATGCTGGTTCTGATAAAAAGGTGTCAGATTACACAGTGCATCGCAGTTTGTTGCGTATGGGGCTGCATACAGTAGCCACAGAGCAGTCAGGATGCCCATGCTGACCCCTGTCCACCGCCAAAAGCACCAACAGTGGGTACGTGAGCATCAGAACTGGACCACGGAACAATGGAAGAAGATGGCCTGGTTGAGTCACATTTTCTTTTACATCACATAGATGGCCGGGTGCGTGTGCGTCGCTTACCTGGGGAACAAATGGCACCAGGATGCACTATGGGAAGAAGGCAAGCCGGCGGAAGCAGTGTGATGTTTTGGGCAATGTTCTGCTAGGAAACCTCGGGTCCTGCCATCCATGTGGCTGTTACTTTGACACGCACCACCTACCTAAGCATTGTTGCAGACCATGTACAGCCTTTCATGGAAGTGGTATTCCCTGGTGGCTGTGGCCTCTTTCAGCAGGATAATGCACCCTGCCACAAAGCAAAAATGGTTCAGGAATGGTTTGAGGTGCACAACAATGAGTTTGAGGTGTTGACTTGGCCTCCAAATTCCCCAGATCTCAATCTAATCGAGCATCTGTGGGATGTGCTGAATAAACAAGTCCAATGCATGGAGGCCCCACCTCTCAACTTACAGGACTTAAAGGATCTGCTGTTAACATCTTGGTGCCAGATACTACAGCACACCTAAAGGTGTCTATTGGAGTCTATGCCTCTATGGATCAGGGCAGCAAAAGGAGGACCAACACAATATTCATAATGTTATGCCTGATCGGTATACAATAGCTTATATATATATATATATATATATATATATATATATATATATATATATATATATATATATATATATATATATATATATATATTATAAACATCAAAATGTATTCATTTACAAATCATGCACTATGCTAAATGTGTTTGTCATAATAGTATTTTGCAAGCAACCGTGTGGAAATAAGTTTTTTATTAATCAATACTCAGCCCCTGTAATCGTATTCTTTTATTTCCATTAGCTGGAAACTGCAGTAAATTGTATAAGCAGAGATTGACACAAATACATCAAAAATATTGTTTAATCTTGTTACAAATGACACATACTTGCTAATCAAATGGATTAAAATTAAATACAAAATACTGGGGTGAGATATGTCTTTCTTAGCCTATGTAATTAAATTTCAGTGCTGCCTTTCTGTGATTCATTGTTTATGAAAAGGGAGTACAACAATATTGTCATTGTGGTTATCTGAAATGAAAGCGTTCTTTTATTAAGGCATATTGTGATGATATGCTCCAAATGTAATGCTGATGTACATACAACTGTAATGTATTCATTTGACTTTTAGTTTGTAGTTCTGTCTTGGCCCTATTTCCTGTGCCACCATTTCACTCCCTGATTGTCTGCACTCGTGTCTTGTTATTCAGTTTGCCTTTCAAGGTGAGTTCAGTTCTGTTTGGATCCTATACAAACAATTCCCCCAGGATTATGCAGAATAAGGATTTAGGCAGCAACGTTAGTTTATAATGCTCCATGATTTGATAACATGAAGCAGCAGTGATTCTTGCATTTCAGCTTAAAGCAAGAGCATAAGCTGATGGCTCTAAGAGCAATACTTGTTCTAAGTGCAAGAGGTCACAACAAATCTTGTATGGATATGTTTCTACTGACACATCAATAAAAGTGGTGAATTTGTTTGGATTTTATTTTGTGATTTTAGTGGAATGGCATTTTGTATGAGAGAAATGGAACACACTTCTGTGACAGCTGCTGTAGGTAAGGGGTGGCATTCCTTGCCAACCATTACCTCCCTTTGTCAGCTATGACGGGGTCTGCCACTGAATAAAGCAGAATAATGCAGAGTCTTTGATCTTTAAATAGGATCTAGTAAGCTTATGAAAGAAGCCCAGTTCCGAACACTAGTGAGCTGTCTTGTTGTCTGTTGTTTAAATAGGCAGCTACCTTCTGAGGCAGCATCTTCAATGGAAATGGAACCTCAAAGGCGGCTGAATTCAAATGCTTTCCATTGCCCTCCTCAAATGAGACCCAACTTAGTTTGGATTTAATATAAGTAATCTAATAACATGATAGTAATAAGGGCAATAAATTCATTGCAAATTAGCTGAAATATTTTGAGACGATGAACTATTTTTAATCAATACATTTCAAAACATAAATGCAAGATTTATCTTGTCATTCAGTGCATTCTGGGATATTCATCTCCACCTACGACAAATGTGATGCTTCCTTAGAAATTGTTTTATTCTACCTTCTAAATCACAGCCTTCTGATTTTAGATTCCTGACTATGATTGCTTGATGCAGGATTGTTGTTCCAAGAACATGTCCTATCTGTGCAAATCACTTTGTGCCAGTGTTTTCTGATTGCTATGCTTTGTGTTGCTGCATGTCATTCCTAAAGGAAGTGGTTGATAGGAAAGGCTCAAATGACTTGTGGTTGCAATTTGTGGTGCTGCATCATCTACAGAGGCTGTTCTGCCCATTTGAGAGTTGTTAAACAGAAAAGTGGTGAGCCAGGGACATAACACCTCCTGGGTGCTCGGACATACTGCTAACAAAACTATCTCTGAGAACTTCAGTGTTGACATCTCTCTTTCAGTCTCTCACAATCTCTTTGTACCCATCCAGTGTCTTTACTTGCTCTTCTCCCCATATTACACAGACACACCCTGATTTATACAAGCAGGACATATACCTGAATCAACATCCCGGAATGATATTTTTTTTTAATGATTTTTGAAAGTTGAGCCTTATCCTGTGTTCCACTGAACTTGGTTAGTCACAATTTAGCAAAGGCAATAGAGCAGCACTTGAACTCAGATGTTAGACCTCCAACTTATGTGGGAATCCAATCAATAATCCAACACCATTTTATGGTAGCTCTGACATTTTTATTTATTTCTTGTTTATCAGCCCCATATCCACATCCATATTATATTATAGAGAAATCTGCACAAAGATTTCGTGTTCCCTAATGGTCTCGTGGCAGAATTTTTGTTAATAGAGTCAGCGGTCCAGCCGTGCTCTAATTATCAGTGGTTCGAATCTGCCCTCATATTGTTTTTTTTTCCTCATAAAGTTCAAAGAAGCTCATTAATGTTTATATATCAAGAGCAGGGACATGTTTGTGTGCATTTTGTTAGTGATTTCCCTGGAAAGAAGAGTCAAGCGATAGATTGATGTGCATGTCTGAAGACTAACTTACACGAGCCACAACGTTCCTCAACATTAAAAAAAAAAAAAAAAAAAAACCCTAAAAGCGCTACTTCGGTTCTTATTTAACACTCTGAGGTCTGAAAACGCGCCGGCGCGTTTTGCAGGTTTTTTTTCACATTGCAGCAAAACAGACTTAAAATACTCCGTCATTTTTTGTCATAGAGACATAAGTAATATATCAATTGAAACTATAGAATATCTTCTTTTATTTGTATACACTCAGAGTAAAAACACAATGTTTTGCTTTTTGTAAAATAAAGAAAACTAACATGATGCGTGATCTCTCCTCTCCCTCTGAACGAAGTCCAATCTGATAGTTCTCAGAAAATGAACTGTAACTTAGTGAGAATACTAATCACAGAAAAATTAAACTTATGTCTAAAAAAACGTTAAAATGTCAGGTTTTAAATTATGTAAGTCAAATCGAAAACAAACCTTCGGTGTTTATGTAATCTGTATGAAAAGAGCTCCTACCGCGTGTGCGCGAGCTCTCTTCTTCTTCAAAGTAAGCACCGTCTTTGCACTCTCTCTACCTCACACATAATAATCTAAATCAACTGACACAATGCTAAAAGTTCGTAAGACTGAATCCATGTTTCACGAGGCGCATTCGGAGACTGTTTTTCCTGAATAACCGCTGGGTGTGAATAGTGCTCAAAAGAACGTCACCTCATCTCCTCTGACAGGCGCCCTGCATGTGCAGCTGACATAAACCACACTTTCAGTAAACAAAAAGATAATCCTATCCAGTGGTGAAGTGTTTTCTGTGTTGACAAATCTTTTGCGATATCAGTATCAGTATCTAATAACAGTCGCGATTCGCACGCAACCACGTCAACGTTCACTAATGTCCAATTCGCGACCTAATGACTAATTTGTCATTTACTCGAACAACTCTGAAATGAGAACATAAGTGTGCTTACCCCATTTAGCAAGAGTGGTTAGTAAAATTAGCCTTAATAATCCACAATATTTTCAGGTTATGTAAATGACAATGTGTAGTAAATTAGGCCTACCTATAAAATCAGTTAGTTTAGACTGGAGTGAGGTGAAACCAGAAAAAAGCAAGTTGTTGTTAGCTAGGTGCATTCAATTGTATATGGTAGAAAATTATATTATTAGTTAATATAAAATGCTACATTTTAATACTTTTAGGTTTAGCAAAAAAGCATCTTCTCTTACAAAGCTATAAAATCACTATTTTTTTTTTATTTTATTTTTTTTGCAAAGAGGGCAAGAAAGAATTTCAGTGAGAGTGACGGGTACTTTATTGTCAGTATCAGGCTCGCAGATCACGTGGGTTGGGCACTTTTTACTGGTTTTGTGGATGACCATGTCTGTCACCACCGAAGACCATTTTTGACCCAGAAAAAACCCTGCATTGATTCATTTGAATTAAATATGTAATACTTTCACAGCAAAAAATATGTATGCGATCAATTTAGATTAATTAATCACAGAGTATGTAATTAATTAGATTAACATTTTTAATCGATTGACAGCCCTAGTTAAAATCAATGGAGAATATCTCATATTTTTCGGCACCTATGGCATGAGGTATGGGCCTTACATGGTTTTGTCCACAGTTCTATGTTGGATTTATCTGAATTAGCATATTCTGGGGTTAAGATAGGGCCGACATGTATAAATTCATGCTGGGCCTATACCTCAAGCCAATATTGTGCCTACATTGGCCCCACCATGAAATATTCCACATCTGACTATGATCATTAGGTGTAGGGTTGGAATTTGAACAAATGATTTTTAAACCAATCTTTTCCCTTTTAGTTTAGCAAAAGTTTAGATTCATGGTAAGGATGCCCTCTTGCTGTCAAGGTTCAAGTTTCAATTTTGCCCTCTGCAGGAAACAAAAAAAATTATTTTAGATTGAATAAACATCTGGATGTTGATATGTCAAACTGACAAAGTTTACAGAAAATTTACCTGGTGTCTCTCTTTCATCTCAGCCTTTATATTTGGACATCACATCAGCATTTTGAAAAGTTATTTGATCCGTAGATAGCTCCAAAGATGTTCTTTTTTTAAGCACAACGTTTTGCTTTTCTTTTTTAGAACTCTTAGTTCTCAAAGTAAGAGGCATCTGATAACCTTTTATTGAAATATTTATAGCTCCTACTGCTTGAACACAGAATCTGAATATTCAAAAAGTCACTGCATGTTCAAGTTTCAATCCTCTTTTAACTAGTCCAAACGCTGTAATGATGTAGCTATGGTTAAATAGGTCTTTCTTGGTGACTGCCTTTGAGAAACATCATTCTGTTTCAAGGCTGAAGTAGCAGGCTAGTGTGTTAATATATTCTTATACAACATGTGACTGCAAGGCTTTCAAGACTGTGTGATGAAGTTATGATAGGGCTATGTTTGCTATTTTTAAATCTTGTAATCAAAGACAATTTTTCCCCAGAGATAGCTTCTTACATTGCCTTTCAGGTTCTCAGTAAATTAGAGGTCATTATTATTTTAAAGCGAAAGTACATAAACCTTAAAAAGCCCATGAGTCCAGAATTGGAGTTTTGTGAAGTTATAGTTTCATACACAGCAGCAAAAGTTTTTCAATGTGCTCATCTGTTAATTTTAATTTGAGAGTTCCATAACGAATAAAAACATACTAAGCCAGATGGAGTGAAGAGCCCAAGTTTCCAAATAATTAACAAAATACATACCAAAATCCTTAATTAATATACAGGGTAGTAGTGCTGTCAATGTGTTGCTGCTTAAATATATTTAACATAATTAAATTTCTTTAAGCAGATATCACATTCATTAAACTATTTCAAGACTGGATTAAGCACCAACACGCACAAGTAAAATGTTTATCAGTCAAATGAATTTATAAATGGAACTCAACATGCAAACAAGTATGAAATATGATCAGTAAGCGAAAAACACAATGAGAAGACCAGTACTGGACTCCTGCAGGTTACTGGGAAAATAAGTAAGAAATAATGTACATCCAGCCAGTTGTTATTGCAAAATACACCCTGACAGGGTGATCAGGGCTGGGTTTACATTTTCCAGCTTTTATTACATGGCTACTTTCCACAAAAGTAAATAATTAGATACAAAATACTGATTTGAGTTGAAATAATTTATTAGCTCATTAAACGCAAAACTTCCACAAGGAAAAAACAATTAGCAAGACTAGGAACTTAGACTAGGGGTATCTTAGATAGGGGTAAATTCAGACATACTAAGTACTATGCTGAGGATTTTGAAAAAAATAAATAAATAAAAAATAAGCGGCTGAACATATATATAGAGGATTCTTTAGTTTATTGAATAAATATAAGCGTTGCACTTTATTTTACAGTGCTCACTTACAGTGTACTTACCACATAAAGTACTGGGTAATATAAGGAAACCACATGGGTTAAGGTTAGAAATTAGGGGTGGGGTCAGGGATAGTACAGTACCTAGTTATTACCCAGTTATTGTAATTACTGTAATAAGTACATAGTATGTACATGGGGAAAGGGCTGTAAAATAAAGTGTTACCAATATAACTGTACTACAGTATGTAAAAGAGCACAATTCATTAAAACACTTTTTTTTTTTTTTCAAAATAACAAGGTTTTATTTTTATTTATTTATTTAGATGTACCAGTACTTCAAATCTTCACAATGCAACACACTTGGGTCACATAGGGCTATTTTTGTCTTTAACAAAACAATAAATAACCAATGATTAATAAAGAAAACTAGTATTTTTTGATGATTTATTTTATAATGACAACTGTTGGATTTCACCATCTCATGGATTTCAACTGGTTGATAAAGCAAAATAGTCAACAAGTGGCATCTGTATTGTTAGGCTTATTTTGGTTGCTCTTACTTTGCAAAGCCAACTTGAGCTTGAAAAGACAAACACACAGAGCTCATAATGCCAAACCTAAGCAAATTAGGTATTGTGCTTTTTTTATCTTTTAGCAGTGACTTTACAGGATTTCTTAGAAATTATCTCATCTATTCTAGGGTTAATGTCCTTTGCCATGGCCACTTTAAATACCGAGACCAGATGCTGGTCTGTGAGGTAGGATCTATGGGATGTCTTGGTCAGCTTCATTATAAAGAACATCTGCTCACAGGAGTAGGTGCTTCCAAATATAGATGATGATGCGTGGATTGTGAAGGCGAAACTGTGGCATTGAGGTGTAAAAGCTGCCCCAACTGACTGGTACTGGATCTTTATTGATTGAGTATTACATTGCAATTTAATGAGTACCAAATGCAAGTGCTCAGGTTCAGTGTCAACATAAACTGCAAATGGATTCACAGACAGGTCAAGGTTGAATTTCTGTTTCAAAATCAGAAAATCTCCTGCTATTCCACTTTCATTGTGTTCAATTTGTTGACATACACAATGGTATGGTGACTGTGGAAAGTGAGACAGGTTACCTTGCCTCATCTGGCTCTCACAGACACAGTTTCTTTTGAAACATCTTTACCAAGTCTCGCATTTCAGTAATCATCTGCTTTAGAACCCAGAGTTTTACAATAAGTTGTCCATGAAACGAGTGATCTCAATGCGGGTATCATAAAATATTCGCAGCACTTTACCCCGACTTATCCAGTGCACCTCTGTGTGGAATGGCACATCCTCATGCGGTTTTCCTCCTCTAAAAGTGCCCTGAATTGCTGGTGATTCAAACCCCAAGGATGAATAAAGTTTACTCTTTTGTTTACAACTGTCATTGCATGTCCCATTATCCAACACCTTTCCACAAAGGGCCTCCTGGTAAATGATGCAGTGGTAAGCCATCAGGTTTTCTCCTGTGTGTCCCACCTTTTCTCGTACGAAACCAACCAAACCATGGACCTCCTAGCACATCGCAGGTGCACCATCCTTTGTCAGCCCAACAAGTTTATTACAATTCTGTGTCCATTGATACACTGCTCCACTTGTAAGAAAATCCAGATATTGTTTTGTGAATAGATACGGAAAACTGAGCAACTACACCTCAAATGAATATGGAGAGCTGGTCAGTGTCCGTCCTGTCTGCACTCTTGTCTAAACCCAATGAATATGCACCAAATTCCTTAGCTTTCCATTTAGTTGGATCTGTAAGTCCGAGCCTGGCTCATCCACCTAATTAGCCATGGTGTTTCGGGAAAGTTTGATGTTAGCAAAGGCTTGCTTTTCGTCCCGGCACACATCACCACTTACCTTTTCAATATATATATATATATATATATATATATATATATATATATATATATATATATATATATATATATATATATATATATATATATATATATACACAGTGGGTATGGAAAGTATTCAGACCGCCTTAAATTTTTCAATCTTATGTTATATTGCAGCCATTTGCTAAAATCATTCATTCTAAAATCAAAGTTCTTTTTTTTCCTCATTAATGTACACACAGCACCCCATTTTGACAGAAAAACACAAAATTGTTGACATTTTTGCAGATTTATTAAAAAAGAAAGACTGAAATATCACATGGTCCTAAGTATTCAGACCCTTTGCTGTGACACTCATATATTTAACTCAAGTGCTGTCCATTTCTTCTGATCATCCTTGAGATGGTTCTACACCTTCATTTGAGTCCAGCTGTGTTTGATTATATTGATTGGACTTGATTAGGAAAGCCACACACCTGTCTATATAAGACCTTACAGCTCGCAGTGCATGTCAGAGCAAATGAGAATCATGAGGTCAAATGAACTGCCTGAAGAGCTCAGAGACAGAATTGTGGCAAGGCACAGATCTGGCCAAGGTTACAAAAAAAATTCTGCTGCACTTAAGGTTCCTAAGCGTACAGTGGCCTCCATAATCCTTAAATGGAAGACGTTTGGGACGACCAGAACCCTTCCTAGAGCTGGCCGTACGGCCAAACTGAGCTATCGGGGGAGAAGAGCCTTGGTGAGAGAGGTAAAGAAGAACCCAAAGATCACTGTGGCTGAGCTCCAGAGATGCAGTCGGGAGATGGGAGAAAGTTGTAGAAAGTCAACCATCACTGCAGCCCTCCATCAGACGGGGCTTTATGGCAGAGTGGCCCGACGGAAGCCTCTCCTCAGTGCAGGACACATGAAAGCCCGCATGGAGTTTGCCAAGATGGTGAGAAATAAGATTTGGCCATAATTCTAAGCGGTATGTGTGGAGAAAACCAGGCACTGCTCATCACATGTCCAATACAGTCCCGACAGTGAAGTATGGTGGTGGCAGCATTATGCTGTGGGGCAGGGGCGCCGTTGGCACGGGGGACAGGGGGGTCAGGACCCCCGCAGTTTTGAAAAGATAGAAGTCGACCCCCGTACTTTTGATAAGGGCTGCTTCAATTAGTCACACTATATCACCTTTTAGCTTAGGATATTTTCTTTCAAATGAGACCCTTTACACATTTCTGTGAGCTTCCGTTCGTAAATAATCAGCTGTTTTGTCGCGGATGTGAACAGGAAATGCGCTCTCGAACGGAGAAACGCACGATCGCCAAACCATCGATCAAAGCGTGCTAGGACAGGTCGATGGTAAATAAATCATGCCCGAACGTTAACGTTTGTCAATCAAGCCAAACCATCCATTCAGAAACCGAGAAATTTGACACTTTAAGGTAAGGAGGCTGATCTCTCAGGTTGACGCGCGAGCTGGCTTGACTGAAGTTTTCGTAAGGATTTATAGTTTATGGACTGTTTTGATTTCGGTAATTACATCTTGAAAGGTAAAAGCATTGATGGCATCTATAAAAGAGATATCTGAAATAGAAACGAAAGTGATATTGCCTCATCCAGTGGAGGACGCACGAGAGGAGATCTGTGCATTTAAGGAAAGACCATGGGAAAGACGCGTTCGGCGCATGCATATGTGCACCGCCCGTTGTCATAACAAAGGGTCTGAATACTTAGGACCATGTGATATTTCAGTTTTTCTTTTTTTAACAAATCTGCAAAAATGTCAACAATTCTGTGTTTTTCTGTCAATATGGGGTGTTGTGTGTACATTAATGAGGAAAAAAATGAACTTAAATGATTTTAGCAAATGGCTGCAATATAACAAAGAGTGAAACATTTAAGGGGGTCTGAATACTTTCCGTACCCACTGTATATATATATATTTAATTCCCCCTCTGTGAACAGCTTGCAGGCTCTTGCTATCTTTTCAGCAATTTTGAAGCTTGCCTTCACAGCTCCCTTACTCTGACTGTTCATCTGAGTAAACATGTTTTACTGTTGCTGAAGTTTGTTTCAGTTCTTTGACTTTTAGCAGCCGAACATGATTCAATGTTTGAATCAACTGACAGATCGAAAAAGTAGTAATAATCTGCGCTCTCATGAGTGCAAAGTAGGTACACTGAATGCTATTACCAGAAATGCCTGAGCCATAATAAGTAGAATGTGAAAGTAGTTGTGCAAAGTAGTCTATTTGTGACAAAAAAAAAAACAGTTTGCAATGTCTACCAAGGAAAATAATAGATGATTCGTGTCAGCACTGACCAACACGTCAATCTCTAACATATTGATCCCGTTACACTGGTGCCACATTGCGTGTCTCTCGAGTCCTTTAAGGTGATGCTTAAAGTTCAAATAATTTCAACATCTTGTTACGTTCCTGAATTAATTTGCAGTTTTGAGTTTTGCGTTTTGATTGGTTTAATGACTCACTCAAAAAGATAGTTACTTGATTCCATATATTAGCATAACAATGTAACCAGCACTGGTGTCGCTGAAAAATCCCCACCAACACAAACTGACAGTAAATCTAGAACACATAAGTGGGGTGATCAGTCCATGTGCTGAAAATGCTGAAATATCAGTAATCTTAGAAGGCCAATTATCAGATTCAAGGACTGGAACAAACTTTTGTATCAAGTATAATAATAATTGATACTTGAATCATCCCCTTCCATATTCTCGATTCCTCTGATGGCCATAGGACAGAAATGCCCCCATAGAAATGCATTTCTTTTTTTTCTTTTTTTGTTTCTGTTCTCTGCCACCAATGTAGACTGCAGTTTTGTTAACGCTCTTTTTTTCAGAGGCTCTCTTAGAGTTGTCATGTTTCTTCCTGCACTGCTTTGTTGGTGTGTATGTGTGGGCCTGACCTGTTGTGGGTGTCCCATCAATTCTTATTTTATTTAGGATTTCTCCTCTTTTACTCTTCTCCGTGCCTGCTGCTCATAGACGTAGGGGGCTGCCCCGCCGCTGCTGTTGCACTGGGAGACGGATGGAGTGACATGAGTTATCGAGCATGATGGATGATACTCAGTGGGGAAAATGTTACTCCAGAGGTGTAGGAGACAGATACTTTTCAGGTGTTGTTAGTGCCATTGAATTACTTGCCTTCTGTTCTTGATTGCTTGAATGTTTGTAGAGATATTCCACAAAATAAAAGATAGAGCTCGGGGGTATTAGGGAAGGTGCTTTGCAGACACAATGAAATTAAGCAAAGCCAGAAATGGCAACATAAACTAGGTTTTTACAGTTTCTGAAGTAAATGCATGTGTTACCTCAGATAACATTTAGTTTAATGAACTATGTATTTGTATCTTTAAAAAAGTAATTTGCCACCCCTTGTATAAAAAGGAGTGTGCTTAAAGGGATAGTTCACCCAAAAATGATAATAATGTAATGTATGTCTCACCCTCATGTCGTTCTACACCCATAAGGCCTTCGTTCATCCTCGGAACACAAATTAAAATATTTTTGATGAATTCCGATGGGTCAGTAAGGCCTCTATAGACAGCAATGCCACTAAACTTAGTAAGATCCAGAAAGGCACTCAAAACAAAAGATTCAAAGTGTTTTGAATATCACTAGATATCATTAAAAAGTTATTTTGTTTTTTTGGTGCACAAAACGTTTTCTCGTCGCTTTATAATATAAAGATTGAACCACTGAACTCATGAACTGTTTTAAATATGTTTTGAGTACCTTTTGAGATGTTCAATAGCATTGCTGTCTATAGAGGCCTCACTGAGCCATCAGATTTCATCAAAAATTACTTAATTTGTGTTCTGAAGATGAATGAAGGCCTTATGGGTGTAGAACGACAGGAGGGTGAGTAATAAATGACATTATTTTCATTTTTGGGTTAACTAACCCTTTCATTGCATGGAAATGTGCACTTGTAGTGTACTTTGAAGAGTAGTGTTTTCGAATTTTTTTTAGTAGTGTGTTATTTGATATTACATTTAAAGTTAATATATTTTAAATTGTACTAAATTGCAACTTCATCATTACAGATGTGCAATTACAAATATATTTAAATACATGACATACAAGTTTCAATAGAAATTACATTAAAGTGTTTTTGGGTGACCACAAATGCTTGTCAGTACATAATTAAATTAATTAAAAATTAAGCTCTGAGCACATTCATGTACCCTAACTATTACACAGTTTTAAGACTTGAGACTCTTCAGACCAAACAATCAGTGAGAGCAACGGTAAACCTGAGCAGAACAAAGGTATCTCTCAACATGTTTTAAATGTTTTTAAACCCGAAAACAAGTCAGGTTTAAGTCACCAGTATTGTATGGCTCCTGCAGTGAATGTTGTATTGTCTTATATATGTTTTATTTTGCCAGTTGTGGAATCCAACCATTCATCCATCTGAGGTAAAGTAGTCAGCCTACTTTACTGAGTATGTCCATTTTATGCATCTTTACACATATATTAATAGTAAATTAATAATTAATAAATTTAAGATCATCATGTTTGCAGGTAACAATATATTTCAGACATAGTGGAGTAATAGTAATAATAGTATTACTCCACTAGGTCTGAATTAAAATAGGCTATTGTACGTTTTAATTGATCACATTACACACATGAAACAATGATCTTATAATACATGATGCATTGCTGTGTCCTTTTGGACACTTTAGCTTTAATGGACATTAGACAACACTGCAAAATCAAGCTGTTATATTTCTATATTTATTGTCCAACATTCCCAATTTTTCTGATGCATGTCCTTAATTAAATTGCATATGTTGGTATTAATTCAGTGTTTATAATGCTAATACTTGAACTTTAAATAATTTTAACCCAAACTGGCTTGGTCTCTAGAGAGCAAAGGTTTTATTAAAAAAGGTGGAAGACTTAAACACAAAGTCTGTAAAATGAACTGTTAAAAGGATTTGTTGATCACTAGTGATAGTATTTTATTCTGTGTTGTCATCATTCAGGTTGGATTTCAGCTTTAATGTATGTTTTTTTTTTTTTTTAACAAAGCAGCTGACTGCCGAGTCGCTTTCACCACAAAATGGTGGAAACACAGTTTGTTAGTATATGTTCTTTGCTTTAGTAATCCTGAAGATTCAGGTGTGTATAATTAGGGTTGGAGCTAAACTCTGCAGGACAATGACCCTCCAGGATCAGCGTTCCTCTCCCCTGATCTAGTGCATGTTCACGTATAGGAAAATAAGTTAATAGCGTCGGCAGGCACACACACACACACACACACACACACAAAAACATAGTCTCAACTCATCTCATCTTCAATCAGGTCACTCACAGTGGTGCGCCCAAATATTTTTTTCACAATTGCAAATGTGACTGAAATAATCACACTAGAGAGTCCTGCATACATAAAGTGATGGGGACAAAATATTCCCCTCCATCCCCACCATAAATTCTGTTTATGTGTTTACATAGACCTGCTCAGACACGTCCTATATTAGCAACGCTGAAGACTGCATAATTTAACTATTTAAGAGGGGAAGTAAGAAAAAAAAAGAAAAAAAAAGAGTAGTGATTGATGTGACAGGTTAAACCCTGAACCATATTCCTCTTCAATAACTATAACTCCTCCTTCATTTTATTCATTTACAAAATGAATCGCCTCTCTAATGCCCTTGACCTCATATAGTACAATGTCCCAGACACCATTTAGACATTAAGCTCCACATTAACCGCCCTCAAGAGATCTGCATTGTTCACCACATTGTGCTCTTCCTTCATCAGAGATGCTGTCCTACTGCACCAGCAAGGACTTATTTGATGAGAACCAAATCCTGGTGATTAACAATGATTAACATCAGCACGAGAGGGATAAAACTGTGTCCTGTCTTAAAAGTCTTTTAATCTCGGTTTCTGGTTTTACAAGATGCACTGTGTTGTCATTTACACTGAGAGACGTCCCCTCATTCCTGGGTCGAATGCTAATGAGGCTAGTTCTAGCTAACACTACCTCAGAGAGTTTTTATGTCCCAGCGCTGTTAAATTAGCATATATACATAGAGGTGAATACAAAACAGATTAACAGTTCCACTGTTAAGGGAAAGTTTTTGAACCAAATAAAGAGTTGTGGAAGTTTATTCAATTAGTAAATTGATATTTCATGCTTTGTCTGTGTGATTTTCCTAGGGCATTTGTATGCCAGTCACCTTGGCGTAAATGTGAAATGGATGTTGGACTGGCAAATGGGATCATTTGTCATGTAGAGAGAATATGCCATTTATATTGCCATTGGATATGCTGCTGATAAAAGACATTGTTGTACTATCTGCTATCAGTCACCTGTCTGACATGTCTAATCTTGAAACCTGAAAAGTTGGACACTGCGGCAAAATGGGCATAAAGATGTCAAAAAACTTTTTTTTTTTTTTTTTACTTTTTTTTAACATCTGTAAAATGCAATGCTATTGAAGGTGCAGAGAAACACTGTTGAAAGTGGATCAGATCAAGTACCAAAGCACACTTGTTGCCAATCAGCAGTAAGCAACGTGTCCATTCGTGTGAGTGCGTGTGTGTTGGGGTGCTATGCCTATGCCTGTGCCTGTGCTGCATAGTGTATTTGTGAATTTGGGGGTGGGGCTATCAAGATAAGGGTATGATCCTTTTGGGAGGGGTATGTTTGTTTTGGTGATTTCAAATATCAACAGTGTTTCTCAGAAATCGTTTACTGCACCTTTAATGCTATATGCATTTTGACTGAGCAGTGAGCCATTCACTGACCCCGCTGTCAAAACTAGGCTAAGTTGTAACTTACAAACAGCTGGTGCAACCGGCCCCTGGTCCCCAACATACAGTAGGATGCTATACCAGCACTATACCAGCTCTAACCAGCATAAGCCAGCTTGGACCAACTTGGAATTCTTGCTGGTTTATGCTGAATTATTCAGCATGAGATTTGCTTGTTATTTTCAGTGCTGTCATCATATTTTGTCAACCCAAAAAACAAAAATTGGAAGAAAAAAAGAAAAAAAACCTTTTAAGTCCCTAGTGAAAAAGTAATATATTTAAAATACATTTCATACTAAGTATAGTTTAAATCTATATCTATAGTAAACATATTTACTGACATATCACTTGAGACTAAAAATTTAATTTAAACTTAATTTTGAGTACTACTTGTGCACAATGCACATTTCTTAATATCAAACTTAAAAATGTATTTTAATGTCATTGTTTTATGGTCTTTGTATAAAATATGTCTTTAAATGCAAGATATTTAAAGTGTACCCAAAGTATACATACAATAGTTCCACTTTACCACAATCAAATATACTTTAGTATATCTTTAGTTGGACCTCAGCACTACTTCCGCACAATTAAAGTACAAAATTAACTGTCCCAATTTAGCAGACTTTAAAGGCTTAGTTCACCCCAAAAAAATTTTTTCTGTAATTTATTATTTATCCTCATGCCGTTCCACACCCGTAAGACCTTCGTTAATCTTCGGAACACAAATTAAGATATTTTAGTTGAAATCCGATAGCTCCGTGAGGCCTCCATAGGGAGCAATGGACACTTCCTCTCTCAAGATCCATAAAGGTACTATAAACATATTTAAATCGGTTCATGTGAGTACAGTGGTTCAATATTAATACTATAAAGCGACGAGAATATTTTGGAGCACCAAAAAAAACTAAATCACGACTTATTTAGTGATGGCTGATTTCAAAACAATGCTTCAGGAAGCATCGGAGCATAATGAATCTGCTGTTCGAGCGCCAAAGTCAGGTGATTTCAGCCGTTGGCAGTTTGACACACGATCGGAATCATGATTCGACACACTGATTCATTTATGCTCCGATGCTTCATGAAGCAGTGTTTTGAAATCGGCCATCACTAAATAAGTTGTTATTTTGTTTATTTGGCACTCCAAAAATATTCTCGTCACTTCATAACATTAATATTGAGAATGGAAGTGTCCATTGTTCCCTATGGAGGCCTCACAGAGCTATCAGATTTCAACTAAAATATCTTAATTTGTGTTCTGAAGATTAGCGAAGGTCTTACGGGTGTGGAACGGTATGAGGGTGAGTAATAAATGACAGAATTTATATTTTTGGGTGAACTAACCCTTTAAGTATACCAGTTTAGTATACCAAAATTACAATTGCAAGGTATTTTTATTAAGTACATAATATGTAAATGTATTTGTAGTATACTTAGCATGAAATAAATGTATTTAAAATATATTTTAGTATATTTATTTTTCACTAAGGGTGTCCAATAAAAAGCAATATGTCAGATCATCAGCAGCTGGCTTATGTGTAAAGAAGATGCAGTCGGGTGGAAAGGCAAAATTCAAGCTCTAAGTGCTGACAAAGGCAAACTCACACCACTTTTTTGAAATCCTAAATAGCTGAGCATCAGTGCAAGTTTGAGTGGATTAAAATAAATAACTCTGTCTTCTTGTTTGTGGGGCGTGGGATTGAGCTATAAAATCCTCACAGCCTAACAGCTGACTGAATAATTAACCTCAGCTAAACACCCAAGGAGCAAATTATTATTGCTTTTTAATAAATTATATGGATAGATTTCATGGGGGTGTATAGTTTAATTGGGACTATCAATTTTGAGCACCACCTGATCACAGGTTAGACAGCAAAGTGTACAACACTGGAGAACTGCCTCTGCATCTTTGGATTTGCTTCTATCCTCCAAATGTTATATGGTGATATGGTAGTTTATTGACTTTTTGTTGTACAGAAGAACCATGTGAAAAAAATAAAAAAAATAAAAAAAAATAATGCTAACGCCATTGCCTGCCATTCTTTACAGTTTGACACACATTTTGCGCACAAACTCCATCGGCCACCGCCTGCCCCACCATTCGCTAACATCCATCACTGACAGTCCCTGCCTCCCCAGGAGCAAACGAGCGGGGCCGGAGATAATTAACTGTGTCTGATATTGTTTTTCCAGCTGAATTTTAAGTACAGAGAAAAGTCTTTCCATGTTCTGATTTCCTACCCCATTAGAGCCTTTTGGGATAATAATGGCTTCCGTTCAGACATTGATCACATCAATTGTAATGTCATTATCCAGAAAGGGTCTGTAGAGTGCGTTCCTTTGGAACAATATGATCACAGTGAAGGGAGGACTGAGAGAACTAGTCAGTATACATTATCTATAAGGTAAGTAGCTACCTGGTTAAGACAAAAAAAAAAGGGATTAAAGAGAAACTGTGGTGGTGTCTGAACATTTTATTACTTCAAAGAGTTCAAAGAGACAGCAGAATTAACATTTCAGAAAATAGCTACAAGGAAAATAAAGCCTTTGACAAGGTAAATTAAAGTAATGAACATTCTGTCATCATTTACTCACCCTAATGTCATATTTAAACTCCTAGGACACAGGCATCCAACATTGCTCCTGGGGGGCTACTCTGTTTTTTTGAACACACTCACACACACACACACACACACACACATGCACGCACACACGTTTGTTTTTTGTGAATTGTGGGGACATTCCATAAGCGTAATGGTTATACTATACAAACCGTATTTTCTATCCCTTACACTACCCCTACCCCTAAACCTACCCATCACAGGAAACTGTGCACTTTTTACTTTATCAAAAAACTCATTCTGTGTGATTTATAAGCCTTTTGCTTATAAATGGGGACACACTGCTTGTAATACCTATGTCATACCCATGTCATTATACAAATGTGTGTCCTGATATGTCACAAACACACACACACACACACACACACAAATATTGAAGTGTACTGGCCACTCATCAATATAATAATCAGACTGTAAAGTTTCAAAATAAAATAAAATAAAATAAAAATTAAAAAAGCACCATGAGAGTTTCAACAGTAGAACTAACACACTATATTCCAAATATTTTAAACACAAATCCACTTATCCACAATTCCTTCTCTGCTGTAATTCTCAAATACAATATGGCACCATTAGGCATCAAGATTGTTGGCAAGATTGACACAATCAGATGGCAAGATTGATTGATTGGTCATGTTGCATTGAAGTCCTAGGTTGGCGAAAGACAGTATTTGAAAAGAGTAGTGTGTCCGAATTCACAGTATTTTATTTTTAATTGCTGTGGCTTTCGTCTTGAAAAAGACTAAAAACTAAAAATAAATAAAAAACACTATGTAGTACATTCTTCTGCTTTTTTTATTTTTTATTATTTTTTTATATTTTTTTTTTTGATGCTATGGCATTACAGTATGCCTTGTTAGGTGTCTGTTCATTCTAGACTCAACCGAGGAACAAACAAGTATTGCATTTTTTTTTTTTTTTTTCCTTAACAAACTTGACAAGATAATCTTGGTTAGCTATGGACCAGTGAGGCCAAATTGGATATCAATTTTTCAACTACTACTGCTGGAAGGATATCTAGTCCTGGAAAAATCATCAACCTTAAACCAGAAGATAAACAAATGTCTTCAACCACAAGATTTTGCTGGTAAAACCTTATCGTTCCTCTGAGACCAGTGTTGCAGTTTCATCTCCAATATCTTTAATTAGGGAAAGATTGGAAATAAAGTGGAGCTAGAGTGGGTGTTTGAAGTTGGGTGTTTTTGCTAAGTAAGCAGACAAAGTGCCATGCTAGAAAGAGCAGTGTCAGACAAGGTGGTGATGATTTACTGTGCTGTCACCTCCACGCTGAGAAGATGCCGATGAAGGCTGCTGCACTCTGGAGCAGCAGGTTCTATGGCTCCCTCACATGGAGATTTGCCTTTTTAAGTGTGCGCTCTTAAAGTGCATGAGCGGTTTCCTACTCCATTTCAGGCAACTATAATGGCTCAGACAATTTTGTTTGATGAAGCAATGGAAGTTAAAGCAAAACTTAACCCAAATATGAAAATTCTGTCATAATTTTTCCACCTTTGTTTGTTCAGGGAATTCTTTTCCATAAAATGAATGTGTAACTTTTTCACTGAAAATACCCGATTTCCCCAGTCCCCATTTCATTTAGATAGACAGACAGACAGACAGTTAGTTAGTTAGTTAGTTAGCATATACTAAGAAAGTAATAAACAACATGAGAATGACAAAATAATGATAGAATTTTCATTTTTGGGTGAAAGATCCCTTTAAGGTAAGGGGTAAAGTTGTTATAGCTGTATGAAGGTACATGAACTTCATGCATGCAACATTTGGCAGTTACTGCTTCAAGAGAAAGAGAGGTGTAACATGCACTTGCATCAAGAAGAGGAAAGGTCCAAGCACTGAACCCTAAGGAGCCCCAGTGCACCAGTTAGATGATGTGACTCCAAGATACCTTGAAAGATCTGCCTGTGGGGCAGGACTCAAACCAGGGGAGTGCAGTTCCCAGTGTCAAAAACGTGGATAGGTGGATCTGGTGATTTACTGTGTCAAAGTTATCAGACATGTCCAAGAGAATGAGGATTGATGATTTGGAGGAAGCTCTCACAAGCCACTGGCTTCAGTGATGGATAGTAAGGCAGTCTCTGTTGAATGACTGCTTTTAAAGCCTGACTGATTATTGTTTAGTATGTTGTTCTGTTAGAGTAAATAAGAGACCTTGTTGAAAATGACTTGTGCAAGTGTTTTTGAAGAGGAGATGGACCTGTCTCTAATTTTCTATGAGTTTTTCATGTAGTGCATTTTTTTTTTTTTTTTTTAAATGGGGTTACCAAAACCTGCTTGAATGTGCTGAGGGAAACTGCCAGTGAGGATTGATGTGTTAATGATGTGTGTAGGAGTGTATGGATAAGTATGGAGAAGAAATTACGGTCCCACTTTATATTAAGTGGCCTTAACTACTATGGACTTACATTTAAATTAATGATTTGATACAATGCACTTATTGTGCACTTACATGTTTTTACATTGTACTTATATTTTAAAAACACCTGTATGTAATTACATCTGTAATTAATTTCTGTAATTACATTTAGAATTACACTGTTGATCCATCCCTTACACCTTGGCCCTACCCTTAAACCTACCCATACCGCCAACGCTTTCCCTAACCTTACCCGTATCCACCTCAATAGCAGCAAATTGTTTTGCAATTCAGTATGAACCCAATAAGTACATTGTACTTATTTTTTTGATCTAAGTGCATAGTAATTAACGCCACTTAATATAAAGTGGGACTGAAATTACTTGTAGGATACTGGAGGGAATGTGGTCAAGTGTGCAGGGGTGGCTGGACTGAAAGTGTTTAGCAACCAATGTGAGGAGAGTGAGAAAAAGAGGGAGAGCAGAAATTTGGATGTAATTGTCTATTGCTCATTCTTAATGTTTTTTTTTTTGTTTTTTGTTTTTTAATGACATAACTATATTTTAATCTCTTATACGCATAGTGTTTTGGAGCACAGTGCCAAGTCAGAAAGGGCATTGAGGTCAGAGGTCCCAGTGGCTATAATAGAGAATGTGGCCGTGTGGTGTGAAGTTTATCTAGTTAGCTGTCCACTCTTATCGGTCTGCGTTGGCCTAAAGGTCTTTCTCTTCCTCTCTCTTTCCTTGACCTCATTATACATCCCCTCTCTTCCATTTTCCGCCATATTCTCCCAGAGAATTGTGGCTGCCAACAGATCATCTATCTCTGTCTGCTGCCTAAACTTTGTTTCCCTCTCTGTCCCTTTCAGAATATCTCTCTGTCTCGCTCTCTCTTAGTCAGTGTCTTATTCAGTGCACACAGAAAAACACACTTTCTAACAAACACTCTTAAATATGTAGGTTTATATCTCTCATTGGCTGATACATTTTTTTGTTACGCGAATACATAAACCTGCATCTGAATATTGGCGACATCCAGAGAATGACCTTGGAAGCTATATACATAAAAAAGGTACTTTGCCCATAAAGTGTGTTTGACCATTCATCTATACAGTTGTGAGGCATGCATGCCTCACAACATATACAAGTGTTTGAAAGCAGCTGCCTGTCAGTCAGATTGCACTTGGGCTCCAAATGAAGATGGTACTCCATAGTGACGATACAAGAGAAAAAATGTTATTGTATTTTTATTATTGTATTTCCCTGGTACTGAAGAATTGTGATATTCATATTTTCACCGAATTTAAAAATTAGCATGACTTTGATGTCTTGTGTCTGAGTATTTGGCATTTCCGCATTTGGCTTTAATGGCAGTGTAGCACCTGAAAAAGTTGAGTAACTTTTTGAATCCATTTTCAGAAATATGTCAAAATATGGAGAATTCACAACCCAGTGATATTAAAATCTTGGTCAGAGTATAAGAAAAGCTTAATCCAGACAAACAGCAAAAAAAAAAAAAAAAAAAGAAAAAAAAAAAAGAAAGAAAGAAAATAACATATAAAGGAAACAGTATGCAGCAACTGACATGACAATACTCCACAGTTACGGAATGACCTGCATGTCTGGTTATACAAATTAGACAGGTAGAACAGTATTCGGTTTATGCCGCCCTCTGGTGACTGGGAGTGGTACTATTTAAAACCCTTAAACATACTGTTTGTCTCAATAATTGTATTCATTTATTTAAAATCCCAGGTTTTCATTATGGTTAAATACTTTTGGATCCCACTGCATGTTCTAGCCTATGGTTTATAGCACAGGTCATTTTAGAAAGTAGAAAAATATATTTCAGTTATATTTCAACATATTTCAGAGAAAAAGCATTGAAAAATGACAACCAAAGTAATAACCATTTCCAAAACAGATTCTTCTACAAAGAAATGCTGTTTTCATTTATGTATTTAAACACTGAGGTTAAACCACTATGATAACATTGATTTAACAGATATATTATTTAGCTGTGAATGAAAGGATGCCCTCCATTTGCAGTATTGGTATTGCAGTAAAAGGTTTGCTGTTGATAGATTCCTACAGTGGCAAATTATCATTGCACCTCTTAATATGTTGTTGTCTGCACAATGCTGAGAAGAACTGCACAAATAAATTTCCATTTATTAATCATTTAGGACAAATTAACCACATGAAAGGCATATTCTCAAGGTTCTCTTCACAATAGTAGTGAACTCTTAGTCAGGGCTCTACACTTACAATTTTTAGGAGGACTTAAAAAAAATATATATATAAAAAAAAAAAAAAAAAAAAAAAAAATATATATATATATATATATATATATATATATATATATATATATATATACATATATATATAATTAAAAATTATTTAAAAAATGTAAGAGCAAAGTCCAAATTTTAGGAGCACCTTCTGATCAATGAGTGAAATTAACCACCCCATTACAGTGTGATATTTTACTCCTTAAATTGATTTTTTTTTTGTTTCTTTTTTTCTAACTGTTGTTTTTCTAACTGTTGTTTTTCAAATTCTTACATTTACATATATAAAATTTTAATTAACAAATTAAAGGCAGAGGTGGCATATAAGCACACAAAAGTGTGGCATTTAGGCATTTAGGTATATTTTTAGTGGCATGAATGCATTTAAATAATAACAATGTTATGAGATATGAGATATAAAGTTTTGAATATAGAAATGTTAAATGATTAAAATAACTGAAATTACACTTTTAAATTGAACTAAAACCACCAGTAGGTGGCGGTATGCCACTGTCTTTGTCACTGAGTCATTCATTCAATCGATTCATTCAAAATGGCTGATTCATTCAGGAATGAAGCAAGTGACTGGCTGCGTCTGAAATTGCATACTCTCTTAGTAGGTACTTATTTTGAATAAGTTATTACTTCACGATTGCTAAAAAAAAAAGGACTTTCTATATAGTATGTGTGTGTGTAGTATGAATGTAATCAGAACATACCACATTGTCATTATCACGTGACCTACCAGCATCCGTTGTGTCACTTCACTATCATTCATAAAACTTCTCCTGTGGCCTAATAGGATAGTAAAGCACACATCAGAATCTTGTTGGAAGTAGTAGGTCATCCAGGTGTATATGTTTTTTTTTTTTTTTTTTTTTTTTTTTTGTTGAGTACTGTGGATTTGGCATACTTCTTTTGTTACATACTGTTTCACCTACTATATGATAGGTAAGTATGTGATTTCGGATGCAGTCACTGTCTTTATAAATTGATCATTGACGTAATTCATTCAAAAAGTTTATTAATTTATTTATTCATATTTTTTTTGTTGTTGATGAAACAGATGAAATAGAGGAAAATCAGACAATGTGGTGGCTAAAATGTAAGTCACTTAATGTTAAATTTTGTTAATCAACTGTTGTATAAAATCAACATCACATTTGCAATCATGTTAATATTTGGGGAAAACAGCATTCTTGCTTGTGTGATATTGCTTAACTATATTATATATAATATATAATTATACTATATATTATAGATATTAAAAACAATAACTGTCACAGTTAGATAGTTGTGGTAAGCACACAACGAAGGTGATGATGTACACACAGTCTTTAATTAGCAAACTCAGGAAGAAGATTCACAATCATGTACAACATCAACATGAACCGACAAGGGTCTGAACAGAAAAGGGAGTATAAATACACATGATAAATGAGGACACTAAAGAGGAACAGGTGGACTAATAAGACACCATAGCAACTAATGAGAACTAATACAGACGAGACAGAAAATTAACTAAACAGTACATAATCGTGACATAAGCTACCCCTCCAGAAGGCAAAAAAGAAAAAAAAAGGGCAGAAACTTTGGTGGAAGGCATGGAGTTGGTGACAGATAGGAGCCTAGGGTAGTTAGCCACAGGTTAGATGATGGTCCAAATGATTGGAGCATTCAGGATGGAGTCCTGACTGAAGGGGGTGGACAGAACCCTGGAACCAATCGGCGGAGGCGGAACCATGGTGAGAGGAGAAACCCGCGAAGCAGAGAGGTTGGCGGACCAGGGCGACATTGAAGGCCTAGAAGCCTGAGGCTGAGCGACGGGGACTCAGTTGACCTGGGCAATGCTGGAGTGAGTGAGGTCGGAGCAAAAGAGGAGCCTGATGATGCCGTAGGGGTGCAGGGTGTAGGCACCGCCAAATTCCCGGATGTCTGTGGTGGAAGCTGGGCACCAGTGGTGCCGACAGTTCAAGGGGACTGGCCATGACCAGCGATGGAGATGGGACCAGGAAGTCAGAAAGGGATATAGGCATAAGAAAATCATCTCTGGATGGGACCAGCGAGGAAGATGAAGACTCGAGGGTGGGGACTCTATCAGGTCTTGGTCTGCTCCTGGCTCTGAGATGGACTGACCTGCATGCATCGACTCTGGGGCTTTAATGTTATCCGGCTCTAGTTCCTGGACAAGGTTTGTGGGTGTCTCGGGCTCGCTGGCTTTGAGGGAGAGGCCTCTGTTCTGGAGCATCCAGGCCAAATACCCCAGCCATTTACGGTTCTTGGGGAGGAAGAGGAGACGAAGTACTGGTGTGTCCACCTGTTTTTTTTTTTTCACTCGTTCTTAAGTGTCTGGTTCTTGTCACATTTAAACGAGGACACTAAACTGGAACAGCTGGACTAATCAGACTCCATAGCAACTAATGAGAACTAAAAATATTTTAAATATTATACTAAATATTTTTTTTCACTGTTGCCTGCAGTAATTTTAGTCACACTCTCGAGCCCCGTCAGTTTTTAGGAGGACTCAAAAAAATATTAAAAAATAAATAAATAAATATTTTAAAAATTATTTAAAAAATGTAAGAACAAAGTCCAAATTTTAGGAGCACCTTCTGATCAATGAGTGAAATTAACCACCCCATTACAGTGTGATATTTGACTCCTTAAATTGATTTCCAGTTTTTTGCTGAATCTTATATTACAATCTTGAACGTTTTATTGTAGTTAATTTTTTCATTTATTTATTTTATCTACCTCTCTAGTAAAGTAGTTAATTGGAACTTTGTTTTTAAAGCAGGAAAATATTATTATGGATCATTCAAGTTCTGCCCGATGATGGACTGTATTATCATACCCAAGAAAGATTATGAAAGGGCCCAACATCAACCCCTATGGCACTCCCAGAGGCACTGCACCCAGGAGGGAATGTCAAACAGACACACAAGGAACCTGCTCTCACCTCACATCACATGCCGGCTCAAGGACACTTTACATGCAGACTGTGTTCGGTGTAAATCAGCTACCCTCTATTTCTGCCTGCCACTTCATCAGGATTTGTATATTTCCACCGATAAACATGTCACTCGTAATGGAAAGTGATGCCCTTTACTGGCTGAATTGAGCATATTTCGTGTATGGCATGCACTTTTTTGGGGGATGTACTACTTTATTTATGTCTCATAGAGCGTCAAGGGAGATGAGATGACAAGGGGACAGAAGGAGAAAGTGTGAAAAAAAGAAAAAAAAAATGGTTCACGTTTGCAAAAACACAGTACAGAGGAAGAGGTTTTATAGCACAATCTCACAAAACAGTAATGTATACAGTGTATTTTTGCACACAATGTGCAAACATTTACATTGCTCTATTTTCTCTGTCTGTATAACAAATGGCGCAATTTAATTTTAAAAGTGTTGACAAATTTTGCTGTATTTCTACTCGTTTAATCACTATTAGGCAGTGGCGTGCACAAAGGGGCCCCCTGCCCCTGCCCCTGCCCCTGCCCCTGCCCCTGCCCCTGCCCCTGCCCCAGCCCGACAGGGGGTGCTACAACTGTGGAAAAAAAAAAAAATACTACAAAAATTGTATGCGTTTTCTTTGGGGCAAATGCTGTTGTATTTTTCTAACATCATTTGGATAAACAAACAATCATACCCACCAACAGCCAATTAAATTTCAGCATACAGACATGTCTGAACATTACCAAATTTGGCAGATATGTTGTTCAGATTTAGCAGTGTATTAAATTTAACTACAGTTGACTACAAGGTGATGCTATGGCAAATTTGTGCTGATAAATCTGGAAACATAATGGCTAAAATAAAAAGTAATATTTCAGGTCAATTTAAATGAAGCTTATTAATAAATGTATAAACACTTATATAGTGCTGCGATTGAATACAAACACATATGTGCCTACAGTGCAGTGATAGCATAAAAATCTGGATGGAAACTGCACTACCCAATCCTACATGGGGAATTGGTGCTTTCCGCTGATGGGTATATTGAATATTAAAACTGTAAAGAACTCACACTTACTATATCTTGCCATGTTCTAATACACCCTAGTACACATTACTTCATCATTAAATTGCAATGCCAGTGATTGTATATGGGTTATGCCTCAGGGATTGATTGTTAAATTGAGCAGATTTCAACTCTTTGTCCTATTTTAGATTAGCATCACATTAAAACTGGCTTGGGAACATTTTAGCATTCCTTCATTTACTTTTGCTACTCCTAAAATGTACCTTTTATGTCAGTTTTAGTATCCCCGACCCAGATTTTCAATGAACTGTGAAAATCCATCCTGACAATATTAGTAACATGGTATGTAAATAATCTGTGTAACATGGTCATATTCAATAACATAACTAAATAGAGTGTTGAAACAGGAAGTAGGTAACAGAAGAGAATGTCAAAATAAGGGTCTACATAACAGAACATAAACCTGACAGTAAGATCGTAGGGTTATTGTTCTATGTGTAATAGTTAGTTCCGATCCTCAAATCTGACTAAAGGAGAGACTTTCTGCTGATATTTCACGAGTATAAGCAGAACTACTCATCTCTGCGTGTTCCAGACAGGCTGTCAGTCAGTACAGTTACATTGTTGCGCCACAAGGTGGCAAGGGACTGTCTTTGAGTCTTTAAACCATTCATTCAACTGCACGTTCAAAAACGCTGATTCATTTAAAGAGCGATGTAATGAAACAAGCTGTTGAAATAATTTTAACTTTGAGCGCCACTTTATAAGGCTCAGCTGACCAGTAATGTGTCGATGCTAAGGGAGAAATTTCTATCTTTGGACATGACAACCTTTTTTCACGAATATATGTCTCGGCCTGAAGGACAGACGCAGGTAATTGCACGCGCTCAGTCGATCTTGCTCATATTCAATGTCTGTTTAGGCTTGTTTAGTGCAAATCTACGGAGCCTCTGTACAAATTACCATGGTACACATTATGCTATCATTATTAACTTATTTAATATTTAGTACACATGCATTAAGTGCAAAACGAGAAGGACATACCTTTCAAAAAAAAAATAAAAATATTCAAATATCGCAGTTGCTGCGGTATTTGCAGTCCTCTGTGGTTGGCTCATAAATAGTGCGGTATTACGATATTACGGTTATCGCGACAGCCCTACTTCAGGGATTTGCCGCTGTCACTTAAAGTGGTTAAACAAAAGATATAATTAATTTTGGGTACAAAAAACAGGCAATCTTTGGTCTTATTAATATATTACTTGTTCCTGAGCAAATCAGTTTGGGCTATGTTAAATTTAATAATTTCATATTAAGGCAATATTTAACTTACATAGTTTGACTGAATTATACAATTGTTTATTTCCTGTTGTCATTTATAATGGCTATTGTTGTTAATTTAAATGCTGCTGTTCATTAAATATTATTTTATATAAATAATATGTATTTTGTTTTGAGAAAGGGTCCATTAGAGCGTAATGTGGATTGAGTGAAAGTTACATTAATACACCATTAGATGGCGGCAAACTTTCCGAATGAATGAGTCAGTTGCAAGAGACTTTTAAATTAAAAGGGACTTTTGTAAACAAAGGATGTTGTTTTAGCGCAGTTATGGAAAATTCCCTTAACTGTAAAAAGGACATATACAAAGATTGCTTTCCTCAGCGAACATTCAAATGCATTTTTATAATGGATATAATATTATAAACATCAACCTGAAGAACGAATGTTATATCAGACACAGGGAATGCTCGCTCAGGTGATCTCTCTCACCCTCTCTCTCCCAATAATAATGTACAAAATACAATGAGTTTCAATGGAGGGACACAACATTCCTTTGTTACTAGTTCTAAAGTGACGTTTTAGAATTAGTAACGGAGCCTTGGTCAAACAACTTGATATTTGAATCCATGGTGTAAGGAAGTAGGTCTGCACAAAAGACAGATTTAAAGACATTCCCTTTTTATTTCTTATTTATTTACACACTTGTGCCATCGAACTGTTGTATAAATGTAATATCACACTCGTAGCCATGTGATATGGCTGTATATCAACACGCTGTGATACAGCTGAATCACAGCCGAGCTGATGTACAACCATATCGCATGGCTACGAGTGTGATATTGTTGGACATTAATAGTGCACATATTAACTACTAGTGAGAGTGTGCAAAGAAAAAAAGTTTATTTTCTGAAAATCTACAAGGCTTTCCATTCAGTGAGAGATAAATTTGACTAATTCAAACTGATAATGTGTCTTTATGACCAATTTATCAAGATAACCATTTCATTCTTGACTTACTGTAAACTTGACAACCTGCAGTTCACGTGGTGTGAGGGGTGAGCCGACCAGACTCGACATACAGGTACATACATCATATCAAGTGCCCAAATGTTTGTTTACTGATTCACAAGCACAGTGGTGCAAAGATGTACACTGATTGTCATGACAGAACAGCAGTTTATGAAGTCGGAACATCTGTCAGTCCAACTGCTTTCTCATGATGTGAAGAAAGTTTTTTTTTTATATCTCCATCTTAGAATCGTTGAAACACTTCCCTCTCAAAAATCTAAAATCTCCTGTGCTAACTTGCTGTAGCTCAGATTTACACACTCTAAATGACAGTGCATAATCCTGTGAGATTATCAGTGTTTATTATCATTTTTTAAATGGACAGTGCTGATTGTGCTGATAAATGGAGAGTACTGATTATCAAAGTCTGGTTATGTGACACACCTCTAGTACAAACATAACTTCTATGGCATCACTTTCTCTTTGTCTTCTGAACCCTCTTCATCTCATCTCATCCTTATCCATTCTGTTCTCTTTTCAGCTTGCTTTAAAGGGACACAGGTAGTAAAGTTGATTGTGATTTTGATCCCCTGTCAAACCTCTCTTCTGCTTGACATTAATCTATCTGCCCCTCTGCTCTCCACACTCGCTTCCCACAGGAACACTGTGGCTGCACAAGGACATTTACAGCATATCTCCATGATAAATCATCATTTATCTCTCCGCACTGACCTGCCCTGTATGCACTCAGTCTGCTCGGGCGTCTGGGGCCACCTTCACATAGAGCGAAAGACAGAGAGAGCGAGAGACAGGGAAGGAGAGAGAACCAGAGGAGGACAGGAAAGCTGCTTTGCATTGGAGCTGTCATGAAGATGAGCTGTTAGATTCTCTCTCAAGAATACATCTTGTCATGGAAAGCTTACTGTGCTTAATGCTGATACAGGAGCCCAGAGTTCATGTGCTTTATATAGTATATTTACCTGTCGTTCATTCTGCAGTGCACACTCTGCAACCATGCCTTTTCTGAGAACCTCACAGGACAGATGCAGGACAGGTTTATTTTCTCTCTCTCTCTCTCTCTCTCTCTCTCTCTCTAGTGCAAAAGTAGGAATAATTTTGTCATCATGACATTATATGCAGGAACAGACATATATACAGTATTGATTAAAAATATGAAAAAATTAATCACGCAGGTTTCTCTAATTAATAATTATTAATCACATAAGATTGAAATTTAGCATTAACATTTAGAATGAAATATGTGGAAATTAATGTGGATTTGATATTTTAAATATTTGTGTATATGGCCATGTTCACACTGTCAGTTTTTGGGATTGACAACCGCAATTACTTACAGATGTGAGTCTCGAAATGTCGCATTCACAGAGCAACTTACAGTAGCGTCTGGAACACTGTCTGTATGAATGTGTAACGAGAGTATTCTCGAGCCCGTATTCTCTTACTAGTAACCTTAACGACAGTGACCAACGTAATATTAAAGATGGCAATGTCCATAAAACTGAAAAATCTCATCACTTTTGGCCTGACAAGAGACCAATTGAACCGCAAGTTCATCCATTCAAACCAACAGCAGCATGTAAACATGCGCTAGCCGGAGTGTTTAACCGTTGCACTCGTGTGGCACGTCGTTTGCAACGTCTTGCGCATGACGCAGCATTTGAATTTGGAAAAGAAATACAAAACTGACAGGAGCCACTCTGGTGGAAAACAGTGATTCGATCTAACATCTTAAGATGATGCATAGCTCATATCTCTGTCACTGTAAGTTACCGAAAGCAAAACCACACACAAATCACAGGCTCTTTTGCACTGTATGACATGACAGACAACTAGTTGTCCAGTGTGATTCCGTTCATACCGCGTGAAAACTCTGAGAATGCGGTTGTGAGTCCTGAAAATTTACGGGTGTGAGTTCTGTTATAAAATGCGGTTGTCACACCCATAAATAACCGTACTGTGCGTGAACGTAACCGTATTAAAGGATTAGTCCACTTTCAAATAAACTTTTCCTGATAATTTACTCACCTCCATGTCATCCAAGATGTTCATGTCTTTCTTTCTTCAGTCGAAAAGAAATTAAGGTTTTTGATAAACATTCTAGGATTATTCTCCTTATAGTGGACTTCAGTGGCCTCCAGATGGTTGAAAGTCAAAATTAGTTTCTGTGCAACTTCAAAGGGCTTTAAACGATACCAAATGAAGAATAAGGGTCTTATCTAGCTAAACGATCAGCCGTTCCCTATTCTACTTACGGAACGAACGCAATGCCAGTTAATTTTTTTCCGTAAGTAGAATTCTCCAAAAAATTAACTTTTTGGAGAATACGGAAATGCGGTTTTGGCGGAGGTACTTAGAAGGAGAACATTTGTTTATATAAAGCATATACATTTACATTTTTTTTTTTTTTTCGAAAATGGCCAATCGTTTCGCTAGATAAGACCCTTATTCCTCGTCTGGTATTGTTTAAAGCCCTTTGAAGCTGCACTGAAACTGTAATTTTGACCTTCAACTGTCTGGAGGCCATTGAAGTCCACTATAAGGAGAATAATCCTGGAATGTTTTCATCAAAAACCTTAATTTCTTTTCGACTGAAGAAAGAAAGACATGGACATCTTGGATGACATGGGGGTGAATAAATTCTAAGGAAAAATTTAATTAAAAATGGACTAATCCTTTAAAGACTCAAATACAGGACAGACAACCGCATTCTGTTGCTGTTTGAACATGGCCTAAGGCTCAAATACCCCTTTAGTCACTCTAAACCAGAAATGTGTTCCATCTAACATATATTATTCTCTCATTATCCAAGAAAAAAAAAAGAAAAAAAGCAGCGGCTATTTGCAATAAGTGCAGTAGAGGCTATCAAAGCCCCTGGAAGGCAAGCCTGCAACCTTTAGCCAAAAAAGTGTAACTAATGCTAACGCTTCGGCTGTGGCGGTACGAGCGATACGCAGAGAAGGAGACCAGAGGCTGAGAGGTGCCACACGTGATTAAGCTAGCTGTTATGCTTTTTCTAATGGTAAGAGATACAGACCCTCTCATCTCCCTATATTAATACAATCTCTGATGCTATTTATACTAAGTGAAAATAACATTTTCTTAGCGATAGATGCTATTTACACTAAGTGCAAATAGCTGTAGATGCTACTTACACTTATTGGGAGAATAAAAACCCTCCCTACACCTTCCCCTAACACTACCCAATAAACCAGGGATGGACAACATAAACACTATAAACACAATAAACACTTTTAATATTGTTAAACACTCGTTCGCAGTTTATTTCCACTTTTAGAACAATATTTTCATTTTTATTGAAAATAAATGTGAACTCGGCAAAAAATTCCAACCCGTGTCGAGTGCGTTAAAAGCGAGGAATACTTGCTACTGCTGCACCACTAAATTCCTTGCTTCTTTTTTAAAACTTGAGTGCCCCAACCAGACATTGGTGGGCGGAGCTAGTGTAAATAGCTCACATTACAGTTTTTGTTTTTGTTGTTGTTGTTATTTCCTTAATAGATTCACAGAATCTGCCGTTATGTCCGACAAAGCAGTCAGGGCAGTTAGTAGATTAATGTCGGTGGACTTGAACTTGAAAAATAGTGTACTGACATCTTTCTGCAGTTGAAACAACATTCCTTCTGATGTTCATTCATGTTTATTTGATTCTATAAATTAACTAGAAGAGATTATTGGTTCACTGAGGTGCTACAGCGTGAGAACATGATGTGTGGTGTGAGAGCGGCATGGCTTGTCGGACATAGCAATGGTAACTAAAGGTTAAAACATGTATGTTTTCATTAAAATAACCAGCTGATAAAACTGTCTGTTCATTGTTGCATGCAGACAGTGAGGACAACTATTTTTTTGTCTTTGTAGTATTTTGTGGTCTTTTTCTCTGATTCTATTTCAGACTGCAAACTCAGGAAAAACTTTTTTCTTTTTTTCTTTCAGTGGTTCTATATATGTAGTAGTAGTGTTCCTGAACAGCGGAATAGGAAACACTGAGAGACCATGCAATTAATTTTTTTTTTGGTATTTTGCACCTTTTTTATTGAGAGGGAAGAAGTGAGAAGAATGGAAATGGTAACTTTTGTAGGTGGTACGTTATTTTCAAATGCGATCGAGCATCAACCTTTTAACGTGACTACCAGGACATTTAATTTCTGAACTGCCACAATACAATCAACATTTAACGTAATAAAACATTGGCATATTGCCAGTTTATATGTTTTGGATAAAACCAAACATGCTTTTAGCGCCACTCACTGGATATTTCACTTTGAAAGTGTGGAAACATAATTTAATTTTGCAGAAACGTTGCCACAGTCACGTATTCCCAATAAGCCTGGGTTGTGTATATGATCATTCTAAATTAATAGTTATGATACTTCTTTGTATGCATATCGTAGAAATGGCTTCGGACAGAAAACTAAGTCACAGTTATACAGACACTATAAACCTTATGGTTCTCATTAAGCATCTGTATTGAGATGTTTGAGACTTGGCATGTGATAATGAGGTAGCAATAATCAGCCTGTGAGTCTGAATTATGTGACCACGAAACCAAAGTATCTAATCAAAGAACTTTATTAAAGCTCAGGGGGTTTTGCCTTGTTATTAGTTTCCTTTTCGTAGCAACTATTGATGTGCATGCTATACAGATATTGAGATTGCATTTTACACAAGGGTTATTAGTGTAGCTGTCAATGTAATGCATTTTTAAGTAAGTGGTTTATTCAATGGAAGTATATTAAGTCAAAATCATTTTGATTTTGGAAGCTTCCCCTCCAGCGATATGGCATTTGCACCCTCTACAACAGTGCAATGACCCAGTGTATTATACGCATTATTTTTCTCAGTTTGTGAAATATTCTCCAATGTGCTAAAATGTAATGTTATATACTAACGGCCTGCTTATGAGATAGATCTACCGGATAAACATCCATTTGAAGAGACTGAAAATCAATGGCTAGTACTAAACACTTACCGTTCATGCGACCTTCACGCTGCATGGATTTTACATTACTACATCTGCAGTTCTCACCACATTTCACCGTGTGGACATGTGCAAATGCGTAAGTAACAAACACACCTTTGTTTCACACAAACACCTGCATTAGTTCTGTCTGAGTTCACCTCGTCGGATATGTCTTGTCTTTTTTACCATTTCTCACATTAGCAACATCTTCCCAACATTTATCTTACGGCTGCTTTCCCTCTGGCCCCTCCTCCTCAGTAAATCACTGCTTGGAGGTGGTTAAAATTCCTCCCTTTTCTTTTTGTTCAGACGTTGTTTGCTTTTTATAATGTTGCCATTGACTGGCCACTGCAGAAGTCTTCATTATAAGAGATGGCATGGAGGTGGAATACTAATGAGATGGAACCATCAGCATTCACACAGCGCCTGTTAAGGTTGCACACACACTGCAACCTTTCCTCTTCTCTCTGTGAAACAAGGCATGCTTAGCCTTATCCAGGTTGATTTGTCAGAATTTGATTATCCAGTGTGGTCTCTTTTTGTTTTTGTAGGAATTTGTATGCAAAATGCAGTTCTACCACACATACATTATACATGTTTGCATAGATACTGAAACATGCATCATTTGTACTTTTTCTAAAGGCCAACCAGAACTGGAATTAGCAAAATCTTTGAGAGGATATGAACACATTTGACTGAATTCATTACTTATACACAATCCCACAGCAGAACACCTTTGTCTGATGAATACCTATAAGGACAGTTTATTTAAATACACAGAATCCAGATGAAACTTTTAATTTAATAACATTGGTAGTCTTTATATGGCACAATTTAATCATTACTGAAGCTCAGCAAGTATGAAACATACAACTGCTCGTTAAGGCAAATACTGTATCTAATCAGCTAATCACAGGGCAGCATGCATGTAGACATGGTCAAGACTATCTGCTGAAGTTCAAACTGAGCATTAGAATGAGGAAGAAAGATAATTCAAGGCTACGTTCAGATCGTCAGTCCAAATCCGATTATTTGTATATCCAATAGGAATCTGATCTAAAATTATTGACATCCATATTGTGTATCGCAATTGTTCAGATCAGATTTGTGTGTCCATGACGCGCTTTAATTTTTTGAAATATCTCTGAAATATCTATTGGTTTCTATGGTAATAATGTTGCGTTGGTAGGTATACGCCAAAAACAACGACAACCACTGTAGCATGCATGGGGTTTGCAATACAGATGTTGCCGCCGGGTGCTGGGCTACTGCGTCTTCTGAGGCAGTGGCAGAAACATAGGAGGCTGGTATGACCGGCTTTATTCCATGCTGTTGTCTCTTTCAAAACATATTGTCGTTCTCATAATGTCAACATATTCCAGTCCCCGTCATATTGTCATTCTGCTCGTCCGGCACTTTGCAACTACACTACATTGTTTCTGCAGGGACTTTCAGCATGTTTTATACAGTATGACAGCGTCTGACGTTTACGTTTTACGTGGCATGAGAAAGACACATTAACCATGCGAAATCTGATAAAATATCTGAGAAAATATCCAGTGAGTGGCAGTTCTGTAGATGAAAATGCCTTGTTGATGCCAGAGGTCATACAGTAGGAGAATGACTAGACTGGTTTGAGTTGATAGAGAGGCAACAATTACTCAAATATCTACACGTTACAACTGAGGTATGCAAAGGAGCATCTCTGAATGCACAACACATCAAATCTTGAAGCAGATGGGCTACAGCAGCAAAAGACCACTCCAGGTGTCACTCCTGTGAGCTAAGAATAGGAAACAGAAGGTGCAATTCACATAGGCTCACCGAAATGGGACAATAGAAGACTGAAAAAATGTTTGTCTGATGAGTCTCAATTCTGTTGCAACATTCAGATAGGGTCAGAATTTGGCATAAACAACATGAAAGCATGAATCCATCCTGCCTTGTATCAACAGTTCAGGTCGCTGGTGGTTTAATAGTGTGAGGGATATTTTCTTGGCACACTTTGGGCCACCTACTACCAATTGAGTAACGTTTAAATGCCACAGCCTACCTGAGTATTGTTGCTGACCGTGTGTACATTCCTTTATGACCACAGTGTGCCCATCTTCTGATGGCTACCTCCAGCAGGATAATGCACCATGTCACAAAGCTCAAATCATCTCAAACTGGTTACTTGAACATGTCAATGCTCAAATGGCCTCCACAGTCACCAGATCTAAATCCAATAAAGCACATTTTAGATGTGGTGGAAGGGGAGATTCGCATCATGGATGTGCAGCCAACAAATCTGCGGCAACTGTTAGATGCTATCATATCAATATGGACCAAAACCTCTAAAGAATGTTTCCAGCACCTTGTTGAATCTATGCAACAAATGATTAAGGCAGTTCAAAAGGCAAAAATGGCAGTCTAACCCGGTACTAGCAAGGTGTACCTAATAAAGTGGCCGGAGAGTTAATTGAATGTGATGGTGGTAAACATTTAATTAATATAATTTGTTATATGTATATAAAAGTCAAATAAAATCAGACTTTAATTCCCACAAAATTAAATATTCAATATTCGATTAAACTCACAGGTAAAGGGTTTATATAGTCTCAACACTTAAGAATTAAGTTAATGCATTTTTGACATTTAAGTGGACTAAAAATAAGTATTAGTGTAAAATTTAGTTGTGGAAAAATGTTCAAGAAATGTGTTAGCTGATTTTGATTAAAATAAATAAGCAGCAATTATTTTATTTTATTTTATTTTTATCAATGCATATGATACAATATTTGTAACCGGACTGAGCTGCAGTGTTTATTATTTAACAACCAATGCATTATATATGATGCAAGTTCTTATGATCATATTTGCTGTAAGATAGTGTTGGGAACTCTGCCCCAGTCTGTCTGTAGATACCGATTGTTGCCTAAGGCATCAAAACATCAAACTTTGCAAGCTGTATCTGTTCTTCCATTCCATTTCAATTGGCTCATGTCGACTGGCTGTGTCAGTGTTCTGGAGTGTTCCAGGGCTACATTCTCTCAGCTGATCAATAAAAGAGGTGTAGGAAATCAGAGACGATGGAAATGAAGTGTGTTTTTTCTGCATTCTACACCCTCTCAGTCCTGCCTGCAATAACACATCGGTGAGCGATGAAGAACTGGGAGGTCATTGAATTCTCATGCCCCTCCAGACATGCAATACAGTGAGCAGGGCTGGTTTTTGCGAAGAAGGACTGCATTTACCCAAGCTGCACCTTTACTAAAGCTCAAAATACCGAATCTAAAGCATGTCTTCGCTTCACTAGCTCTAGCATTTATGTATTTTTTTTAATGGCAAAAGCAGGTGTTCCAACTAATTTCCTGTTTGTGGAACATTAAATTTGGTGTATTTTTTTAAGCATGTATTTTTGTGTTATATTGTGAACATGCAGTGTGACTATATTCACAATATACAACAGTACAGCTTTTATTTTATAATATTTATAAAGTTACTACATAATAATACGATAATACAATTTTACTAACATTTTTATGCAAATTCTTACTC